>NW_007730276.1:16341-17519 GCF_000696425.1 Galeopterus variegatus | reverse complement strand
TTAAGAACTAGAAAAACAAGAACAATCCAAACCTAAAGTTAGCAGAAGGAAAGAAATCATCAAGATCAGAGCAGAACTTAATGAAATTGAAACCCAAAAAACAATACAAAAGATCAATGAATCAAAACGTTGGTTTTTTGAAAAGATAAATAAAACTGACAAACCATTAGCATGGCTAACAAAAAAAAGAAGGGAGAAGATTCAAATAACAAAAATTAGAAATGAAAAAGGCGATATTATGGGGCCGGCCTGGTGGCGCACTGCTACAGTGAGCCGCTTGGGAGCACGGCGGCGCTCCCGCCAAGGGTTCGGATCCCACATACAGACCGGCCGCTCACTGGCTGAGTGAGGTGCGGATGCAACACCGAGGGTTGCGATCCCGTTGCCGGTCACGAAAAAAGACAAAAAAAAAAGGAAAAAAAAAAAAAAAGAAAAAGGAGCTATTACAACTGATACATCTGAAATACAAACAGTCATTCAAGACTACTATAAACAACTATACACCAACAAATTTGAAGATCTGGAGGAAATGGATAAATTTTTGGATACATACAAGCTCCCAAAACTGAACCATGAAGATGTAGAAAATCTGAACAGACCAATAACAATAAAGGAGATTGAAGCTGTCATCAGAAGGCTCCCAACAAAGTAAAGCCCAGGACCAGATGGATTCACAACAGAATTTTACCTAACACTCAAAGAGGACTTGACACCAATTCTCTACAAGCTATTCCAAAAGATTAAAACAGATGCAAATCTCCCAAACTCATTCTATGAAGCAAACATCATCCTGATACCAAAACCAGGTAAAGATATAACCAAAAAAGAAAACTACAGGCCAATATCCTTGATGAATATAGATGCAAAAATCCTCACTAAAATACTAGCAAACAGAATACAGCAACACATACATAAAATTATTCACCACGATCAAGTGGGATTCAATCCAGGGATGCAAGGTTGGCTCAACATATGCAAATCAATAAATGTGATATACCCTATCAATAAAACCAAACACAAGGACCATATGATCATCTCTATAGATGCTGAAAAAGCATTTGATAAAATTCAACACTCATTCATGACAAAGACCCTCTATAAGTTAGGTATAGATGGAAAGTATCTCAACATAATTAGAGCCATAAATGATAAACCCACTGCTTATAGCATCTTGAATG
>NW_007730276.1:15654-16240 GCF_000696425.1 Galeopterus variegatus | reverse complement strand
CAACATAGTGAAAATGTCCATACTACCCAAAGTGATATACACATTCAATGCAATCCCCATCGAAATTCCAATGACATTTTTCTCAGAAATGGAAAAAACTTTCCAGACATTTATATGGATTAACAAAAGACCACGCATAGCCAAAGCAATGCTGAGCAAAAATAGTAAAGCTGGAGGCATAACACTACCTGACTTTAAACTATACTATAATGCTATAATAACCAAAACAGCATGGTACTGGCATAAAAACAGACACACTGACCAATGGAATAGAATAGAGAATCCAGAAATCTACCCACACACCTACAGCAATCTGATCTTTGACAAAGGCACCAAGCCTATACCCTGGGAAAGAGACTGCCTCTTCAGCAAATGGTGCTGGGATAGCTGGATATCAATATGCAGGAGAATAAAACTAGACGCATACCTCTTACCATACACTAAAATCAACTCAAAATGGATTAAAGAATTAAATACACACCCTGAAACAATAAAACTTCAAGAAAACATAGGAGAAACACTTCCGGAAGTAGGACTGGACACAGATTTCATGAATACGACCCCAAAAGCATGGGCAACCAAAGGA
>NW_007730276.1:5818-14654 GCF_000696425.1 Galeopterus variegatus | reverse complement strand
AAACTAAAAAGCTTCTGCACAGCAAAAGAAACAATTAACTGAGTTAAAAGACAACCAACAAAGTGGGAGAAAATATTGCAAAATATACATCTGACAAAGGATTAATATCCAGAATATACAAGGAACTGAAACAACTGTACATCAAAAAAACAAGTAACCCAATTAAAAAATGGACAAAAGAGCTAAATAGGCATTTCTCAAAGGAAGATATACGGATGTCCAATGGACACATGAAAAAATGCTCAACATCACTCAGCACTTGGGAAATGTAAATCAAAACCACACTGAGATACCATCTTACCACAGCGAGGATGGCTAATATCCAAAAGATTGTTAATGATAAATGCTGGTGAGGTTGCGGAGAAAAAGGAACTCTCATACATTGTTGGTGGGACTGCAAAATGGTGCAGCCTCTATGGAAAATGGTATGGAGGTTCCTCAAACAAATGCAGAAAGACCTACCATATGACCCAGGTATCCCACTGCTGGGAATATACCCAGAGGAATGGAAATCATCAAGTCGAAGCTATACGTGTTCCCCAATGNGAATACTACTCAGCTATAAAAAAGAATGAAATACTGCCATTTGCAACAACATGGATGGACACAGAGAGAATTATATTAAGTGAAACAAGTCAGGCAAAGAAAGAGAAATATCATATGTTCTCACTTATTTGTGGAAGCTAAAAATAAATTAGTAAATACGCAAACAACCGGGGAGGCGGTGAGGGAAGAAGACACAACAATTACTGTTCCTTGAAGTTGATACGACAAGCAACCAGAAAGAACATTGTTGGGAGGGAGAGGGGAGAGGCAGGAGGAAGGGAGGTTTCAGTAATTGGCCACAATAATCAACCACATTGTATATTGACAAAATAAAGTTCTTTTTTAAAGAATTAGAATTTTCTGAAAATAATAATAACTCAATACGAAGACCCAGCCAATTCTGAAATACATGGCAGGGGACAAGAAGAAGATGGTCCATCCTGAAAATATGCAGAACCTAAACAATAGAAAAAAGAGCTGTGAATGGACAAGAAGGGCAGTTAATCTCTTGCCCATTTTTGTCCACGAATTTTAAGCAGTGAGTGTTTGTAATTAATTCTATGTATAAGCTATCTGTGTGATAGACTGCATGCACTTCTCATTATATGCTTAGGTTTAGTCTTCTTCACCAACTATATTTGCTGTTGTCATGAAGTCCTTATTTAAAGTACACTCTCAGGTGTTGTTAGAGACAGATTCCTGGACCAGACGGAGCTCTATCAATAGCAGCAGAGATTCTGATGACCAGTGTGGAGAAACCAGGGCTGTGACACCATCTACAGAATGCAGCCCTAACAATAAAATTATTCCTGGCTGGGGGAAAAATGTGGTATATGTACACAATGGAATACTACTGATCCATACAAAAAGAATGAAATGCTGCCATTTGCAGCAACATGGATGAGTCTGGGGAAAATTGTGTTAAGTGAAATAAGCCAGGCAAAGAAACAGAAATACCACATGTTCTCCCTCATAACTAGCTGCTGGAAACAAAGGACGAAAGGGAGACAGAAGGGAGGAATGAAGGAAAGAAAGAAAGTAAAGACCGCAACAATGCATTGAACTATCAGAAGGAGAGAACTAACCTAAGGATGCTAGGGAGGGAGGGGGTTTGGGAAGTGAGAGTTCAGGCAAAAGGCATAAAGAAATATCACAATTTTTAAAAGTGAATATGCTAATAATAAATAAAAATTTTAAATAAGAAAAGAATTTCAGCACCGTGACATAATGGCATTATATTACGTACAGGAAATTTCTAATTGTAGTTGTCCTTGTGACAACACAGGTCACATCCTGTGAAGCTGGCCCCTTCACAGGCTCTGGACACCCCGGATGTTGTCCCATCACAGCCCTGCTCTCCATTATTATGAACTCCTTAGTTCCACGATGTTCACTGAGTACCCATCTTCACTGCCACCAAGAAACTCCACAAACTCGGGGACCATGTCTATCTTGGTCTCTATGGAATTCCCAGAACACGGCACAGTGCATGACATGAAAAAGATGCTCAATTAACACTCATTAAATGCATGGTGTCTGGACGGGCAACCTATGTCCTTCCTCTTCTCACAAAAATGCCTGACCGAGCACAAACTGTGCATCTTCCATCCCAGCTGGAGTGATGACCAAGACAGGACTGAGCTCCACCCTGACCACAAAGAAAGTCATGTGGGGATGCCTGATCTCCAAGGGTCCCAGGTGTGTGGGGACACCTGGCTAGGGCCCCTACAGATCCTCCACAACCCAAGGAGTCCTTGGGGAATGAGGGGAACTTCCCATGCAGGACAGGACAGGATAACCCAGGATCTGCTTATGCAGCAGGGCGGAGGGCCCACAGGCCTCCTCTCCCTTCACAGAGGAACCCACAGATCCCCTTCTGAGTCTCCAGATGGGAGCTGCTTCAGTTCCTGGGACGTGTAGGGAGGTCCAGGGCAGACAACAGACAGAGACACAGATGACTTTGATGGCTCACCCCTAGTGCTGTGATGGAGGGAAACACTGGGCGTTCAGGAGACCAGCAATCCAGGCAGCATCCTCTCACTAAAGCCTCAAGATTCCTCCCTAGGCCCTTCCCCTAATACCCCGGGGACATATGGCTCCTTCCAAGGCAGCACATTCCTCTGATGGACAGTCCTCACAGACATGAACCCAGAGTCCTCTGGACAACTCCAATCCTCTCTCTCAGCTCACCCTGCAAGGCAATGGAGTCGGCAACCGGGGGACCCACAATGAGCAGGGCCCTGGCTGGGATGACCCTGCAGCCAGGAGGTTAGAGCCCATAGTGATGGGGTCTGCCCAGGAGTCATGGCCACTCACACTGTTTGGAACCTAGACAGCATCCCTGGTGCAGCCGATGACACTGGCTGCAGATCTCCTCATACCCTCCAGGGGGCACTATCAGGATGCACAGACAAACACTCAGGATATTAATTCATCTTTAGCCTAGCTTTGGCTAAAGAGGTAAAGGTGGTGCTTGATTTCTATCCCTTGCTCCAACAAGCCCTTCAGGGTCCCTCCTTTGCACCTGCTCTGTCCCATCTGCTTCTTCTAAGGATCTCTAAGAACTCTGCTCTTCCAGTGGTCCCTTGCAGCTCCCATTCCCTCCTGGATCTTCCTGGGGAAAGGTGAGATGACCACAGGAGAGTCAGCCTAGCAGAGGACAGAGGCCACCCAGAACAGTCAGGGAGATCATGGATGGGTCCTGAGTCACAGCTCAGCCGACAGACATATGGAGGGAGGGTCTCCATGAAACCTTCCCCTAGGGCAATGGAGCACTTGACCTCTGTTCCCACAGTCCTTTCTTTCCAGGACATGCACAACCCGTACCCCTTTACACCCAGAACCTGAAGCTCCTTCTGAAACACCTAGGTCTGGGTCTCTGTCCTTGGATCTGAGGCCAAGGTGGTGACACTGAGATAGAGGGCAAGTCCTCTCACCAATCATCACTCAGTTGCCCCTTTCTAGCCCCCAGAGTCAACTCTGTCACCTCCTGCTGGGAGTGCCCTTCCCACCACATTGGAGAACATTGTGAAGACCTAGGTGATTAGCTGATTTCTGTGTCACATAGGGAAATGCAGACCTGGATTTAGGGACACAAGGCCTCTCTGTGTGGTACTGACAGACCCAAGGACAGGACACAGCAAAGGTCAGTGCTGGGGCTTGTGGGTTATCCTCTTGGTGGACAGGAATCCCTATCATCCTTGTTTCTAAAAGTGTGGCCTGGGGAACTGAAACAGACAGCGGGAAAGGGGGAAATGGACAAAGAAGGCAGAACTGAGAGGATAGGGGAGAGAGGCCTCCTGGCAGAGACCCCGCCCCTGCCCATGTGACCCTGGGAAGTGCTCCTGCCCCGGGAGCCTCAGTGCAGAGGGAGGAAGGACAGCAGAGGTGACACATCTCAGCAGCAGTGCTTCAGAGCATTACTGGAGCAGAAGCTCTTCTCCACAGACGGAGGACAGAGCAGGCAGCAGAGGCCATGAAGCTCCCCTCAGCATCTCACTGCAAAGGGCACATCCCATGGCAGGGGCTCCTGCTCACAGGTGAGAGGGGACCAATCCCTGGGAGTGGGCAGGAGGATGAGAGCACAGAGACTGGCTGACATGTCCCTGGGGAGGACAGGGCTCTGAGAGGGAACAGGGGGCTTCTGTTTGGAACCTGAAGGGAGATGACACCAAGGAGCCAGAAGACTCAGCAACAGGAAAATCACATTTCTCTGGGATTGAGAAGGGGCAGGAAAATCTTGTTTGCTCTTTGCTTTCCAAGTTAATCATCACCAAACACTACATTTTAAAAAATGATAATAATAACTTTGTCAGAAGGACACTCCATATAAGAACACAACTGGGGCATTAAACATTGTGCTTAACCACCTACCTCAGAAACTAGCAGAAACCACCAGGAATCACAGGGCCCTGGGAACACTCATCAGTTCATCCATAGGTATCTTCTGCCTGTTCCAGGCACTGAAATAAATAAATGATCACACAAGTCCCTGCCTTCATGGAGCTCATGCTGTAGTGGGGACAAAAACACACAAGCAAAAAGATCTAGAAGGTGAGGTTATGTGTTGACAAGAGCCATGGAGGGAACAGAGCAAGGAAAGGTCAGAAAGTGAAGACCCAGGGGCTCTAGAGGAGGAGGTCAGGGAAGATGTCTCCAAAGAATGTGCTAATGTGAGGAGTCATCTAAGGGCAGTGTGGGGGAGTCCTGCAGACAACAGGGAAGAGCATTCCAAATAGAGGGAATGGCAAGTTCAGAGGCACGGAGGCAATAGTGGTCACACTGCTGACCCTGATCAACTAGGAGATACGCTCTCTCACACACACATACTCTCTCACACACACTTGCACACACACAAATACTTAAATGTCATATAAACACACATGCACACACACACGTACACACACATCTCCCAAGCCTGAAGGATAAGGAGAAATACTCAGAACCAAAGGCTCCATCTTTCCATCCCAATACATAGATCCCAATATTTACTTATTTCTCCCTCTTCCCTCCTAGTTTCACTTTTAACCTTCTGGATCCCACCCCCAACTGCTCAGCTCCCTATTGAATCAGTGCCCTTCAATGCTGCTGAAGGACAGGACGTTCTTCTACTTGTCCACAATATGACAGAGAATCTTCAAGCCTATCACTGGTACAAAGGGCAAGGTGTGCTCAAAAACCAACTCATTATATCACATATAAGTAAGACTCAAGTAAATATCTCAGGGCCTGCATACAGCGGTCGAGAGATATTATTCCCCAACGGATCCCTACTGTTGCAGAATGTGACCCTGGAGGACACAGGATACTACACACTACAAACCATAGATGAAATTTTCAGCACTGACCAAGCATCCGGACAGTTCCATGTATACTGTAAGTGATTCCTCTATGACCTCTGGGTGTTGGGGTGGGGTCGATTCTACTTCACACACACAGAGGATTGTAAGGCCACGATTGTGCCCACATCCCCCTCTGCATTATGTTCACTTAATGGTGTCCCATAATTCTCATAGGCTTTGTTCACTTTCAAAAAAAAAATTTCCCCTCTTTCTGGGCTATTTCAAAAGATCTGTTCTTCAAGTTCAGAAATTCTCTCTTCTGCTTGATCTAGTCTGTTGGTGAAGCTCTCAATCGTATTTTTTTTTTCCTTTTTGTCTTTTTTTACTGATTGGCAACGGGATCACAACCCTCGGTGTTGCGCCCACACCATGCTCAGCCAGTGAGCAGGAACCTGTCTCCACATGGGATCCGAACCCTTGGCAGGAGCGCCACCGCGCTCCCAAGCAGCGCACTCTCCAGTGAGCTACCGGGCCGGCCCTCAATCGTATTTTTTAATTTATTCATTGAATTCTTCAGCTTCAAGATTTCTGCTTGGTTCTTTTTCCTGATTTCATCTCTTTGTTAAATTTCTCATTCAGATCCTGATTTCATTAACCTGTTTGTCTGTATTCCCTGTATCACATTGAGTCTCACTGAGATCATTATTTGAAATTCCTTTACTGGCATTTTGTAACTGCCCTCTTCTTTGGCATCTGTTGCTGGAGCCTTACTGTGTTGCTTTGGGATCATCACATTCCCTTGCTTTTTCATATTTCTGTATCCTCACATTGATATCATCATGCATAACTGAGTAATTGCTTTTCCCACTTTTATGGAGTGGATTATGTGGAAATGATTTTTTCCCTATGGTGAGCCCTATGGTGTCTGTTGAATATGTGGCATTGACTTTGTTCTGCATTGACTCAGTAGCATAGTTTCTATGTCATTCCTTTAGTTGCAATCCCCTTATGTGATGTCTGCCGGAATGTGTGCAAACACTTGTACTGTTTTACTGGATTAGAGCTTCCTGGGTAGTTGTTAGGCCTGGCACGTGTGGACACAAAGGGCCAAATGGCTGTTTGGTGGTCTTATGAGGCTCAGAGTTTCTGCCTGCTTAGCTATCAGGCCATGTGTGGGTGCATCTCTGAGGCTGTCTCCAGGGGGTGGTGCACTGCCTGATGATCTTTGGGGCTGGAAATGGGTGAGCCTGGGTACAAGATGGAGCAACTCTTCCAAGTTCTGTCAAAGGAGTGGATGCTACTGTCTGGGCAGCAGCTGACATGCATAGGCACAGCAGAGCCAGATGGCTCTATGCAGGCCTGCCTGAGGATGCAAGCCACCACCCCATTCACTGTTCAGCAGGTACAGCACACATCAGTGCAGCAGGGTCTGGCAGTTCTGGGAAGGGCTCCTGGATAAGCAGTCAAGCCTGGAGCATGCCAACAAGGATGTATCAAAGACTAGCAACTTCATTATGTTCTACCAGAGAGAGGCAAGGCCACTGCCTGGTTGATTGTCAGACAAGCAGGAGACATACACCAGAGCAGCAGGGCCCAGCAGCCCTGTGGAGGACTGCTGGATCAGCTACTAAGCCTGTACCAAGCCTGCAAGGGTGCAGGCAGGTCTGGCAGCTCTGCAGAGGCCTACTGTAATAAGGAAAAGCTGTTGCCCTCGCTGCTGTCATTCAGGGAGCAGGTGACCACTGGTGCTGCAGGGCCTCACAACTCTGTAGAGGGCCATTGGATCAGGCATTGGGCCTGGAGCAAGCCTACAAGGGCACATCCAGGTCCAGAATCTCTATAGAGGCCTTTCATGGAGGGTCAGAGCCACTGTCTGCTCTGCTATCATTCAGGAAACAGCAGAGTCTGATGGCCCTGTAGAGGCTTGCTATGAGAAGGCAGGGCACTGCCTGGTCACTGTTGGTCAGGGAGCAGGTGTACACTGGGCAGGCCCTGGCAGCTCCGTAGAGGGTCAGGGGAAAAGGCAGGGCTGCTGGCAAGCTGGTTGTTGGCTGATGTGAGCACCTGTGGGCTTACCAGGCCCATGGGTTGTGCAGGGCAGGTGTGTGCGAATGTGGTGGACCACCACTTACTGGCAGTTTCCCTCTGAGCAGGTAGGTCTGCTTGTTCACCTGGGTGGGTAGGGGCAGGGGATGCCATGTGGGTTCAAATGCTGGGGGATCAGTCTTTCTGTCTAACCTTGGCACCAGGCACCTGGGGTCATGGTCCTGCAGACACCCCTGTGAATGTGGTGGAATGAAGGTGGGCCCTGAGGATAGAGGAAGACTGTTTCCACCAGCTGCCCAGGCAGGCTACACTCTAGCCAAGTGTTTAGCTTCAAGATGACACTGTAACATTACTGCTTAGGCTGGAGGTGGGGTTGCTCCCCCGGGCTTCTACTATGAGGTGGTAAAGCTGCACAAACTCCCAGTTACTGTCCAAGTGGCTTTGGGACCTGTGAGGACTGGGGAACCCTCCTCTGGCAGGGATTAGTGACAATTGTGGCAGCAGTGTAAACAGATGGGGTTTTTCCAGCTCGCCATTTCTCTGTCTGACCCCAAGCCAGTCCCTGTAGTTCTGCTCTCTATGGTGCTTTCTTCTGTGTTCCAGAAGGTTTCTCCACTCCCCTCATGCTCTGCAGCATATTTCTTCAGTTATTCCAGTCCAAGTACAGTTGTTTGTAGTTTTGGTCTCTTTTGAGGGGAGGGGGACAAGCGCCAGACTACTCTACTTGGCCATCTTGCTCCACCCTCTTCATGCTCCCTTTATATAAGAGACACCTCAGCCTTCCCCTCTGACCAGTTCTGTCCTCTTAACAGCACTCACAGGTCTCTCTCTACCAAGGGAGTCGCTGATTTCAAGCTGACTTTAGCACCTTCCTTTGATCCTACTGTGATCCTGCTGGACGTCAGAGCTGTGCCTAAGACCTTACCCTGCTCTGCAGAGATAAACTCCTCTCAGGAATTGGTTCTAGATCCTGGGTGCTAATAACAATGTTCATGTATGGCAGAAATTTAACTTTTCCAACTTTTATCCCACGTCCACCAAACACACACGGTCCATACAGGTGCAGTGGGAGAAGAGACATCAAAGAGCAAGGATAGAGAACATGGCTTTGCTGCCAAAGCCAACAGCTACTGCCTGTTCCCCTCACTCTTTTCTAGCTCATTCCTTGGATTATGCTCCACTATTATTACTTCACAGGATCAAGTCAGTCACCATCAAACACCTGGGCAGAACTTTCCCACCTTGTGGCCCTGTGCCCTGACCTCTGAACTCACTCCGTACTTGCTCCTGGTCTCTGTTTGTCATTTCTCCTCAAACACCCAGTTCCCATCAGGACCCATCCTAGACTATCCTTTAAAAAAGAAATACCACATTTTCTCACTTATTGGTGGGAGCTAAAAATACACAAATAAATTCACTCACACACACACACACACACACACACACACACACACACCAAAAAA
>NW_007730276.1:4237-4830 GCF_000696425.1 Galeopterus variegatus | reverse complement strand
GTGATGGGTCATAATAATCAACCACATTGTATATTGACAAAATAAAAAAGTTATTTAAAAAAAAAAAAAGAAAAGAAAAAGTCAAAAATAAATAAATAAATAAAAGGGAAATCTGAGAGGAAACTGTCCTAGGTGGAGCAATGTAAGACTGTACAGCTGGAAGAGACTCAGAACCCACATGTCCCCAGGTTTGTCAGGGAGTCAGCTGGTGAGAGAGGAACTAGGAGAGATGCCAGGGGGTCTGTAACTTCCGATCTTATGTTTGTCCATAATGAAGTGCTGCTGCTCAGTTCACATGTGAGAAAGCATGCTTCTCATAGACACACAGCAGGTGGCCTCACATTCTCTGAGCCCCCAAATTCTCATACATCTATCTTGTGACACATACACCTGCCTGGTTCTTTTAAGAACTCATGTTGGCTGAAAGATGAAAGATGCCAACTGTGATTGAAAAATGCCTTTGGAGGAATCAAAGGTACCACACAGGACAATCTTCTCTCTGTTCTCTGTGCAGCGGAGTTACCCAAGCCCTCTGTCACAAGCAACAACTCCCACACTACGGAGGGCAAGGACTCTGTGACATCAACATATGA
>NW_007730276.1:0-1117 GCF_000696425.1 Galeopterus variegatus | reverse complement strand
AGTCCTGCATGGAGGGAACGGGGCTGTGCCAAAAACTATATACAGACAGAGAGAATGAAGAGGACTGGGCATATACAAACACATGTATGGTGTGTGTGTGTGTGTGTGTGTGAGTGTGTGTGTGTGTGTGTCCCTACCTTCTGGCACCCACCCTGACTACTAAACTGATCACCAGGCTTGTTCCTGGTATTTCATGTGTTTTATTTCTGCTCAAACATCCAGTCCCCATCATGGCCCTTCCTAGATATCTTTGAAAAGCAAGGCCTCAGAGAAAACACACCTCAGCTAGGCAGTGTAGGACTGTGCAGCTGGAAGGGACCCTGCACCCACATGTCCCAAGGTCAGTCAGGCAGTCACCTGGTCAGCAACAAACCCGGAGAGGCAACGGGAGACCTGCGACTCCATGTCCTGTGTCTGTCCACAACCAAGCGCTGCTGCTCATTTCCAATGTGAGAAAGTTGAGTTTCTCCCAGACAGAGCAGGCAGCATCACATTCTCTGAGCGCCCAGATCCTACTGCATCTGTCTTGTGACACACACACCTGCCTGGTTCTCTTAGGGACTCAGGTGAGCTGAGAGGTGAGAGATGCCACCTGTGACTGANGCTCTACTTCCTGCTCTGCTCCCGGCTGCCCAGTCACTGCTCTGCGCTGACGCCATCTAGGGTGGGACTGGGGCAGGTGGAGAAGGTGCCCAGGTGGCCTGTCCTGAATCTGGCTAATGGTGCCACCAGTGGACACCAGGGCCTCCCTCAGGTCAGGTTGCAGGGAAATGGGATGAGAGCGAGCCTCGGGACAGTTGCCTCTGAGCTGTGTCCTGGCTCTGATGTCACCAGTCGTACAAACCTGTGGACACCATCGCATGTGATGACCACATACGACAGTGAGTGATGTTCACTTGGAGAAGCAGAGAGACTCAGCCATCGAGTCCTGCATGGAGGGAAGGGGCTGTGCCAAAAAGTATATACAGAGAGAGAGAATGAAGAGGACGGGTCATATAGAAACACATGTATGGTGTGTGTGTGTGTGTGTGTGTGTGTGTACGCACGTGTGTGTGTGTGTGTGTGTGTGTGTGTGTGTGTATATCCCCACCTTCTGGCACACACCCTGACTACTAAA
>NW_007730275.1:164583-200662 GCF_000696425.1 Galeopterus variegatus | reverse complement strand
TAATCAACCCACATACTTAGAGCCAACTGATCTTTCACAAAGGCAACAAGAACATTCATTGGGGAAAAGACTGCCTCTCAATAAATGGTGCTGGGAAAACTGGACATCCATATGCAGAAGAATGAAACTAGACCTGTCCCTCTTGCCATATATGAAAATCGACTCAAAATGGATTAAAGACTTAACTATAAATCCTGAAACTATAAAACTCCTAAAAGAAAACATAGGGGAAACACTTCAAGATATAGGACTGAGCAAAGACTTTATGAATAAGACCTCAAAAGCACAGGCAACAGAAGAAAACATAAACAAATGGGATTATATCAAATTAAAAAGCTTTTGCACAGCAAAAGAAACAATTAACAGAGTGAAACAATTAACAGAACAGAGTGGGAGAAAATATTTGCAAACTATGTAACTGACAAGGGATTAATATTCAGAATATGCAAAGAACTCAAACAACTCAACAGTAAAAAGACAAGTAACCTAATTTTAAAAAACAGGCAAGGGACCTAAATAGACATTTCTTATATGAAGACATACAAATGGCCAACAGACACATGAAAAAATGCTCAACATCACTCAGCATAAAAGAGATGCAAATCAAAACCACACTGAGATATCATCTCACCCTGGTGAGTGTGGCTATTACCAAAAAGACAGAGAATAATAAATGCTGGTGAGCATGCAGAAAAAGGGGAACCCTCCTACACTGTTGATGGGACTGTAAACTAGTGCAGCCATTAGGGAAAACAGTATGGAGTTTCCTTCAAGTAACTACAGATAGAACTTCCATATGATCCCGCAATCCCACTGCTGGGTATTGACCCAAAGGAATGGAAATAATCGTGTCAAAGGGATACCTGCATTCCCATGTTTATTGCAAGTTTATTTGCAATAGCCAAGCGTTGGAATCAACCTAAATGTCCACCAAGAGATGACTAGATAAGGAAAATGTGGTATGTATACTCAGTGGAATACTACTCTGCCATTAAAAAAAAATGAAATTCTGCCAATCACAGCAACATGGATAACTTAGAGAAAATTATGTTAAGTGAAATAAGCCAGGCACGGACAGAGAAATACCACATGGTCTCACTCATAATTGGGAGCTAAAGTAAAGAAAGGAAGGGAAGGGAAGGAAGGAAAAAAGGAAGGAAGGAAGGGTGACAATAATACATTGAACTTTCAAAAATAAAAAGAATAGAACTGTGGTTATTAGAGGTGGGAAGGGGGGGAGGATTAGCAGGAAATTATTTAAGGGTCTTAAAGATTGATTATGTTTTATAAGCATGAGTATTATCCTGAATTGATCACCACATATTGTACTCAGGTACAGATATTCAATTGTGTACCCCACAAATATATATAATCAATTACCTTTCAATAAAAAAAAACTGTACTTTTCAGTCTTTTTCAGAATCTCTCTTGATTTTTGAACCACATGACAAGGAAATTTGGTTGTTTTGGTGACATAGAACATTTTAAGATAATGCTTAGAATTATGATTGATAACATTATACTAGGATGTGTCAGATTTTTAGGAATCTTATACAATTTCTGGAATACTCATATCAATAGCAAATAAAACTTAAAGAAGGTGTGGCATCACTCATTATTTGACAGAGCTTCTCATGCAATTTAACATATATATTTAACATACAAATAAACCTAATTAGTTTAACATCTCTTTTTTTATAAGGGAAAAAATAAATTCTTTCGAGACATCCCAGGGACACTTCTAGAAACTCTCACTTGATTAAAAGTCAACAAGACTTAATTTAAAATTTGATTTTGGGAAGCTGTCAAAAATGTGAAAAGGTTTAAAATGCTTGATTAAATAGAATCACAGGTCTTTGTGGGACCATAGCAAAGTGAAAAAGATTTTAAACGCAAATACAGAAAGTTACATAGTTGCAAACAACAACTACAGCTTAGCTCTTTTAATCTTGAAAGGACTAACTCTCTTTAAATAATCTAAGACCTAATAAAAGACAGTATGAAGTATAAGAAATTATTCTGATAAAACACAAAATTTTTGCTTCTAAGCCAATTACTTAAAAGGTAAAGAAAAAAAAAATTTCATTATCCAGAGCAGACCAACACTCCATTACTCCAAGAAAACTTTGTCCTTTTAACAGAGATAAAACTCAATTCTAGCTTTTTATCCGTGCATTACTGAGTTTATTTTTTTAACTTATAAATAAAATCTATCTGATCTTAGTGGTTTAGCCACACATAACTTTCCTTTTTAGCAGGCCTTCTACATCCTTCAACATCCATTCAGTTCTTGTCTTGTTTTCGTCTTTCTTTTTTATTCTGGAAAAATCAGTTATCTTGCTTTATGAAAAAATTACTCTCTTTCTTAAAGAAAATGCACACCTTATATACTTTTCATTATTAAAAACCCATCCTACTTTCTTTGCACATTTTTATGTACAGTTGTTTCCTTTTATTCTTGTTATTTCTAGTAGTTTTATTTACATATATTAATTAAAATTCTTAGCTCTTATTAAACAATATCTAGTGAAAATTAGAAAGTACATGATTTAGTAGTTTTCAAATAGTCTATGTTTCCTCATAGCACAGGACATACTTACCAACCTACCCAAATATCGCTAGTTCCTCTTTAATAAAAAGTCAAAAATACATAAGCTTAAATTTATGTTCAGAAATTAATGTTTCAATAGTTTATCTTATCTGAAAATGATCTAGATATGTAATAAATATTTATCATTTAATTTTACTTAGTATAATTTTAAGGTTTCAAGTTATCAATAAGATTTTGGAAACTGTTTTTAGACAGAAATATTATAACTTTAAATAAAACAAGCTGTTATCTCAAGTTAGTTTTCCTGTCAGATTTTGTGACAGAGATAACATGAGCTTATCTAACTAGTAAAGCTAGGTAAAATATTCACTTATTTTTAAATAAATCACAAAAATTCTTAGTTATTAAAGATGAAAGTCATATGAAGCTGAAAAGCATTTGCATTAGTTCTTTTCATTTCTGAGAATATAATTTATATAAACACTTATTTAGGCCGATTATATAGAGTTCTTATAATATTACATTGATTGATTGATTGATTGATTGATTGACAGCTGGCCACTATGGGGATCCAAACCCTTGACTATAATATTGTTTTTAATAATACCATCCAGACGTAGAATAATATTATATATAAGTAGCATACATATAGAGAGACATATATAAACATACAGACAGATCCAAACAGAGAGCCATGGCTTCTGGTAATAAATTCTAGCCATGTACTGGAGACAACAATATAAAACTCACTAGTTGGATCCAAAATGTGTTTCTGACAGTTAAAGTTACCTGTTCAGATAGCTAAAGCATTTTATTAATATTTGTGGAAAGGATTTTTAAATTTTTTTATTTGCCAATTTATTTCTAAAAAGTTTTTTTTTTTTTCCTTCCAATGAGTCATGCCCCTGAAGCCTGGATTTTAAAGATTTAGACATCTCAAAGGCAGAGAGAAAGGGTGTTAACTTTTCTCTAAGAAGGAATTTTGGATTCCTAATAGGAATATACACCTATTATCAGGAGTCAATCTTATTGAGACTGTGGAATAAATTTTAGGTGAGTGACCGAGGAGACATCTAACCTATTTTCAATTAGTCTTTTTTTTTTTAGCCTTAAGTGGTTATTTTATAATAGCTCAGAGTTGTGTGCAAGACTAAGAGTTAAATTTAGGTTTTGCAGATACTCCTGGCTCATTTGAGAATATATTTGTTAAGGAAATTGGTGTTAAGAAGATTCAAATTGAAAAAGGCAAGAGATCAAAGATGTTAGTAGATTCAGAATAATTTTTTATTAGCACAGTGTAGAGATTTCTTTAGAGGAGCTGGTTTTGTTTTTTCTTTTCAGCCATTCTGTCTTTTGGAAGGCTCTATATACCAATCAAAAAATGCATCTCATTGTTTCTGGGGCATTGAGGATTGCCTCTTTTTTTTTCTAATGCACCCATATTTGAATAATTTAGTCTAGAATAAAACTTCTTAATGTGGCCACTGTAAGTTGTCTTCCTGTGGTGCATCCATTTCTCTAGAAAGTCACAAGTTCCTGGTTTAGGATTTTATGTCTGAACATAAAATTAGCTGGAGTTTCAGGTGGGGGAGTTCCAGAATCCTTAGATTCTGATGAACCCAAGATACTTTGTCCTTCTAAAATTTTACTTACCTGAGGCCTCCAACTGCACCCAGTCCAGTTCCATTTGAAAGTCCACTTTTACCTACAGATCCCAATCTGGATTCATGGCCTAGCCCAGAAGAAAGTACACTATACTGGACCTAGTCCAGTCCCTGTCAGGCCCACTCTGACCTCAGAAATTGCTCAAATAAAGTCAGAGAACTCAAGATGTGATTTGCAGAGCTCAGCATCTGAGAGGAACTTGCCTTGTGATAACCAAATGCAGTGAGTACAAGGGGCCCAGCAGGTACCTACACCTGGTTGCTCATTGCTTTGGGGGGTTCTCAAGGGTCTTTTTGACATCCCACTTCTGACACCATACTGTTTTTTAAAAACCAAGGCATAATCGAATTTTAGAGTTTACTTGAGCAAACAGCAATGTAAGAATTGTAAAGCTTCATACTAGGAGTGGTTCAGGAGCTCCACCAAGGGAACACAAGAGAGAGGCTGTCATAGGACAGACACACAAGTAAAGCAGAGAAAATATTTGTTTGGTTATGGTTACAGTTATGCAGTTGCCTTATTTGGTCTATTCCATTGGAAAGTCCCTAGTTACAAAGCTTGTTGGCTACTTCTGATTGGTTCAGCTCAAATTCTATTTTTCTTTAATATAGGCATTTACAAAAAATAGCTCATTAAGTTTTGTTTATGTTTGCAAATCAAGCAAAGTTGAAGTCACATATGAGGCTTATTGGGTTTTGTCTGGTCAAGGATTCTTCAGGCCTAGTTTTCATTTTAATTTACTTTAACACATTGTACTCCATAAATATATGCAATTATTATCTGTCAATTTAAAAAGTGGGGCTGCAAACAAGAAAACAGACCCCACATTAACCAAGGATATTGATGAATATTGAGGGGAGGAAGGGGACAGAGGGGGAGATTTCAAAATGATTTAACTCTTAAGCATGTCTCTGATTTTCTTTATCTGTGGTTTCTAATTTCTCTGCAATGAACACTTAGCTCTTGGTACTGTTTTTGTTTTTGGTTTTTTTTGTTTTTGTTTTTTGTGACTGGTAAGGGGATCGCAACCCTTGGCTTGGTGTCGTCCACACCGCGCTCAGCCAGTGAGCACACCGGCCATCCCTATATAGGATCCAAACCCATGGCGGGAGCGCCTCTGCGCTCCCAGCGCCGCACTCTCCCAAGTGAGCCATGGGGTCAGCCCTCTTGGTACTGTTTTATGGTGAAGATTTACTGTCAAGTCCGGCTTCCCAGAATCCCTCATGCACTAAAATGCACAAGGTGGGGTGAGGGACTGGTGGGAGGCAGGAGCACCAGACGGGAGCCCCTCATTTGCTAAGTGATCGCAGACAAGAACTTTCACCTCTGAACAGACACCATTTTCACCTAAGCTAAGCAAACAGAGAAATACCCACAATCTGCTTCTGTAACGCTGTGTCAGAGCACTCTCTAATGTAAAGTTCCCAGGAACACGGGAGTGGGATGAGGCTCCAGGAACTGCCAGGCCCTGCCAGGCCCAGGCTTCTGGGCCTCTGACCACCAAGGCTCAGTGCCTGTCCTCAAGCCTGGTCCTGCTGACCCAGTGGATTCTAAGCACAATTTCCACCCCAAAGGCAACAGCCTGCTGGCCACAGTAGCCATGAGTTTGCCAGGCTCAGGCCAGCTCTGCACCATAAACACTTCCTACTGGCAGGAGGGAAAAGAGGCTCTCATCCCCTGGGTCCCCTGGTCTCTGTTTCCTTTTGCTGCTCCAAGTGGCCATTGAGGAATCTGGCCCCAGTAGGCAGGAGCTCCCAGGCTGACAGGACATGCCATCCATGAGCCCTGGGCTCTCCGGCACTGTACATAGGCCTTGCTTCACTCTTGGGTAATGCATGATGGTTATTTCCAGTATTTTGCAAGAAGCAATGTTTATAGGATGTTTTACCACTGGTAATTTGCTCGTGGTTTACTATGGATGCCAAACAAGCCTCCAAAGGCCATAGTTCTGGAAATATGCAGGGAATATCTTGGGCTGAGCTTCCCACCTTCAGGACTGGGGCCTGTGTGCAGGACTTGATGTTTACACTACCTCCTGGGACACTGCTAGAGGGTGAAAAAGCTGTGGTCCCCCCCCAACCTGTCCAGCCAGGTCCTCCACTCTGTCCCCCAGCCTGGGTCCAGGCTGTGTGGCCATTGCCACCATCTCTGCACTAGAGGGCCTAATCCCAAGGAAATAAGCTAGGAATTAGCTACTGAGTGAGCAAGTGAGTGCCGGGACCCATAAGATCACCCTCAGCGCTGCTATGGGCTCACAAGGTCAAGGACTGACCACACCCAGTCTGTGCTGACCTGCTAGCCCTACTGGCCTTCTGGAGCCCAGGATATCCCCACCCATGGTCCTGCACAGTGAGTGGGGGCTGCCTCAGTCCCAGAGCCCCAGCAGGTGTCTTTCCTGCAACTCCTTTGCAGATGGGACCCTCAGAATGAGAATGCTTACCCCAGAAATAAATCTACACATTTATGGTCAATTGATTTTTGACAAAGATGCCAAGAACACACAATGGGGAAATGACAGGCTCTTCAATAAATGGTGTTGAGAAAACTGGATATCCACATGCAGAAAAATGAAATTAGACCCTCATCTCACACCATATGCAAAAATCAAGGCAAAATGGATTAAAGACTTCAACATAGGACCTGACATTATAAAACAACTAGAAGAAAACATGGAGAAAAAGCTCCATGACATCAGTCTGGGCAATGATTTTTTTGGATATGACCCCAAAACCACAGGCAACAAAAGCAAAAATATACAAATCAAATTACATCAAACTAAAATATTTCTGCACAGCAAAGGAAACAATCAATAGAGCGAAGAGACAACCCATGGATTGAGAGAAAATATTCATAAACCATACATCTGATAAGCACTTAATATTCAAAATATATAAGGAACTTAAACAATTCAGTAGCAAGAAAACAAATAACCTGATTCAAAAATGGGCAAAGGACCTGAATGGACATTTCTCCAAAAACATACAAATGGCCAACTGGTATATGAAAAACACACAGCATCAGTAATCATCAGGGAAATGCAAATTAAAACCAAATGAGATATCACTTCTCACTTGTTACAATGGCTATTATCGAAAAGGCAGCAGATAGCAAGTGTCGGTGAGGCCATGGAGGGGAGTGAGACTTGCACGGGGTCGGTGGGAATGTAGACTGGTGCAGCCATTCTGGGAAACAGCATGGAGGTTTCTCGAAAAACTAGAAATAGATAACGTGTGTCATAGTCCATTTCCTACTGCTGTAACAGAACATCTGAAACTGGGTAGTTTATGAGAAACAGAGATTTAGCTCTCACAGTTCTGGAGGCTGGGAAGTCCACAGTCTAGGGGCCCGCATCTTGTGAGGGTCTTCTTGCTACAACATCCCACAGTGGGAAGTGGAAGGCAGAAGGACGAGAAAACATGAGAGAGAGCCCGTGAGAGAGCAGGAGAGGACTGAATTTGCTTTCATAGCAAACATAACAGCACTAATCCATTCTTAACAGCAGAGCCCTCGTGACCTAATCACCTCTTAAAGGTCCCACAACTCAATGCCATTGTACTGGAGATTGTTTCTAACACATGAAATTTGGGGGACACATTCAAACCTGCGGGAACCAGGTGGAGACCCAGGTCGTTTGCCCCCCATGCAGGAGCTTTCTACAGGGTGTGGGGGCTCTGGACCCTATTGCAGCCCCTCAACCCACACCAAGCCTGGAATTGACCACCTGGGGGCACTGCTTGGCAAATTTCCATCCTCTTTACAGTACTGGAGCAGAGCCGCTGGCGCAGGTTTGACCCTCTCCACAGCAGGGCAGGGGCTCTGCCAGCTGCAGCCCTCGCCCCAAGAGCAGCCCCAGCCCCGCTGTAGGATGGCTGTGATGTCTGGCAGACGTGCAGTTTCTGGGGACCCCCACCTCCCCGCATGCTTCCCCTTTCCCTCACCACGGGGGTGGGGGTCCAGAGGAGAGACGTGAAAGGCTCACACACCTGCTCCCCCCACCCAAGCTGTCATGGTCTGCTTGCTGCCCACCTTTCTAGAAGTCCCCACTCCTGGGGCCCTAATTGCAAGTCAGAGACTGTGGTCGTCCAGCAGTAGCCCCCTGCGGGGCAGCTCAAGATCTGCAGCAAGCTCTCCGTCCACGCCGTCTCCTCCTCCCCTGAGGACCAATGTCCGGGTCCGAGTCCCTCGCTCCATCGCCCCCGCCCCCCTCCTGCCGTCACTCTTGCCTCGCCCCACGCACAGCAGCTCTGCAGCCCCCCACCCCACGCTGCCCTCCTCAGGGGGCCCCCCCAGGGTCGGGCTCCGCAGCCCCCACCCCCGCAGCCTCTGCCACCGCCAGGAGCGGGGCGGTGCGACAGTGACTCACACGGCCCGCCTGAATTTCATTTATTCAATAGCTCTGGGCCTGAAAAACACCAGCTAAATTGCATCCCATTTTCCCCAAGCCCATTAGCAACCGGCGGCCTTGTTCTCAGCCGTGCTGCTGCGCCATCCCGGGCTCAAGGGGAGGGTGATTTGTTCTGCCTCTGCTGTCCCCCTCCACCCCCCCTCAACCAATTTTTCTTCTTTGTGTATCCAGAGAACAACAATGGCCTGCCCGAGTCCCGGGTGGGAGGACAGTGACCCCCAAGGCCTCCCGCCCAGCTCCCACCTCCCCATGCAGCCCCTCCACCTGCCCAGCTGCTGCTCTGGCCTTTACTCTGCAGCCTTTGGTGATTTTACCTCTCCCCACACTCTTCTGCACCCCCTCAAAGTCCACCCCTGCCCTGGGGCCGCAAGATGGATTTCTCCCCCTGGGGTGGGGGCCATGATTGAAGACGCATCATCCCCCGCCACCCACTGGCCATGGGACCACAGGCAGGTTGCTTCCCTGGCCTGAGTTTCCTTTTTTCAAGCTGAAAACAGGAAAGTTGATATTAATAGGTGGCTGCTAGGGGCAGGGGCGTTCTGAGAGATAAGGGATGGAAAGGCAGGGACCTCCTGGCCTGGACCCCAGCTCTGGCTGTGGGTTCATCCTGCTCTACTGAGGTCTTTCTCCACAACCCAG
The DNA here is from genome assembly GCF_000696425.1 of Galeopterus variegatus. NCBI lineage: Eukaryota > Metazoa > Chordata > Mammalia > Dermoptera > Cynocephalidae > Galeopterus > Galeopterus variegatus. The sequence goes on along the minus strand of NW_007730275.1, from coordinate 191,402 downwards.
AGGGTGGATACCCACTGCCCTTAACTGTCCAAGGCCTCTTAAGGTCTCGCATCTTTGTCTCCCCGGGCAGGTTTGCTGCTCGAGAGTGGCCAGGTCCTCTCAATCCAGGTCTCAGTCCAGAGCAGGGTGCTGGGAGACCACTTGGTAAGTAGAAGTGGAACATATGGAATATGAATGGACACTCAGGGCCCCTGGCCTGTGAGAAGTGACAAAGTCAATCCAGGTCTCAGTCCAGAGCAGGGTGCTGGGAGACCACTTGGTAAGTAGAAGTGGAACACATGGAATATGAATGGACACTCAGGGCCCCTGGCCTGTGAGAAGTGACAAAGGGCTATGCAGCCATGAAAGGCCGATGAGCCCCTAGCCGAGACTCAGCTGTAATCACAAGCGCTCCAGGAGTCCCAGAGAAGAGAGAAAGTTGGAGAGAAACAGAACAGCTGTCTGCCTTTAGGCCAGGGGCACTGCCTCTGGGAACTGCGCTGCACAGGGCAGTTGAAAACCCCACTGGCTGTCGGGGCTCCTGGGAGGCTGATGAAATGATTTGTCCTCCCTCCCATCGAAGGGTGGTCTGCACCATCTCTTTGCATCAAGCCCAGGCGAACCCCCTCACAGGTACCCTGCAGTCAGCGCTGCCAGGAAAACGGCAAAGGGAGGAAGACAGCAGACAGGAGAGAAACAACTGCCCCACCTGACCCAGCCATGACTCTGCAGGGAAGTGGCAGGCAGCCCTCGCTTCCTGGGGTCCTAGACAGCCCCTACCCCCCCTCCCTGGAACTGCCCTCCGAGGGCTCTGCTCACGTCTTCTCCCTCTGTAGGGAAGAGGCCAGTGCCCAGCGGCCTCACCTCAGGGGCAGGTGGTCTGTTCCGTGCTCCCAGCATCCCCCAAATATCTAAACCAGGCATGCGCTGGGGTGGGGGAGGCAGAGAAGGCTGGCCAAGAAACCTCAGAGTGCTGGAGCACCGGCCCTCTGCTGGGCACTGTGCCATGCATGCTCTCAAGTCTCTCCCAGGACCCCAAGTGGTATGATAAGGAAACTGAAGCTCAGGGGCTTCTAGTGACTTCCCTAAAGTCACACCGCAAGTGCACGGAAGAGTGGACCATTGCTCAGATGTGTTGGAGCATGAGGCTCTGACAGCGTGGATGCCACCTGTGCCCGGATCCCCATCAGCAGGGCTCGTGCCCAAGTGGGGGGTACGCTTGGGCAGTGTCAGTCCGCTGACCTCTCAGAACCACCCTCTTCCCCTCCTGAGACCTGGAAACTTCATCGTGTTCTGCAACACAAACTTTCTGTGCAAGAAACTCCATTTTATTCTTGCGCCGTGTATGATGCCAGAACGCTCAGTCAGACATGCCACTCTCTCTGCCACCCACCAAAGGGGGCAGGGGGGTGGCTGGCTGAACAGTCCTTGAAGCAGGAACAGTGTCTCCGGAGCTCCCGGGAAGCAAACGAGCATGGCCATTAGGGGAACTGGACGTGAGTGGAAGAAACTGCCCATCTGTGAGAAGACAGGCCTCACCACCAAGGGGCAGAGTGGGGTCAGCTTCATTAGTGGACCAGGAGAGAATGAGAAAGTCCTGTGGCTCGGGGCACCAGACAGAGTGACCTAGGGGCTGCTGCAGAGGGTATCAGTTGCTTTAGGCTCAGAACCAGTGAGAAGCCGTGCTCAGCGAGAACAGGGGACCCTCTGATCCCGAACCTTTCTTTCTAGCCCAGCTCCTGATACAGCAAGCACCCACCCCCAGTGTGCCCGGTTCCTCACCTTCCCCTAGCACAGCATCTACTGCATGACTCCCTCAGCCCCTTCCTACCCTATCCAGGTCCCTGACCTTGGCTTGAGTGCGCAGAATGCCCCCTCTTCCTCACATGCATGACAGCATGCGTGTGCACGTGCTCGTACCGGGGTCCGTGGAGTGGTGTGTGCAATCATCTACACGCACGTGCACATTCCTCAACCCTCTGAAAGTCATTGAAGGGGTCATGGCTGGCAGGACAGAGCTGTGAACTGGAGGCAAAGTGGAGAGACAGAGTGGAGCTACTGGGGTGACATCAACATCGTGCTAGTCAGACCTGGGGGACAGGCCTCATCCTGCGTGGGAGGTGGATGGTAGTGTGCCCACTTTGTGGATGAAGAAACTGAGGCTCAGAGACAAGAAAGCCATGGTGCCAGCTAGTGACAAAGGCTGGATTTGAACCTAAGTCCTCAAACTCTGGAGCCCATCACCACCAGATCTCATTTTACTAGGTATTTTTATTTAAAAAATTTTTAGAATAGCATTCTCCCAGTGCCTCCCCCCACCTGGTATGGACACCCACCTTGGGTGGCAAAGGCTACCTTATGTCTCTTTCCCAAACTCAAAGTCACTTTTAAGAACCGAAGTGTTTTCCAAAAAGGTGGAGTTTGCCCCCACCAAAGGAACTCTGGAGAAGGGGCTGGAGGTATCACGCCCAGGGGCGGGGTGGGGAGTGGCAGGAGGTTTCAAGGGTCTCCCCAGCAGCTGGGCTCACCCAAGGGTCTCCTGCTGCTTGCAGGCCCTAGCCAAAGCCACCCTCTGGCTGTGGGATGGAAGGGGCCAGGAAGGAAGCTTCTCTGGGCCTCAAGTTTCCTCCTGTCATATGCCACGGTCCATCCAGAGCACCACTGCGGGGGGCTGCGGAGGGAGTCTGGAGAAGGTGCCCCCCACCGAAAGCCCTAGCACGATGGTGGCTGCCTGTTTTTGCATTTGCAGCGGAGTGGGGGAACAGCCAAGCTGGGCGCCCCCTCCCCTGCCAGCCAGCTCAGGCTGAGGTGGCAGAGGGCTAGAGCGGGCGAGCGGCTCTGGGGAAAACAGTGTGAGTCACCCGCCGGCCGGAGCGTGTCCTTCCCGGCTGGAGAGCTGCGGCGGCAGGTTTCATAGGTAATTATGTAATTTATGAGGCTCGCGCTCGGGGCTGTGTCTGAGTCAGCCCGGCTGTGTCGTGACCAAGCGGAGGCTGCAGCGCTGACGCGTGGGCACCGGCTGTGCCTCTGGGTCCTGGCCTCTGCCCCACGGGGGGGCCGCCAGCCAGCCCCAGGCCCGGAATGGGCAGGCGGCGGGGCGGGGAGCCATCTGAGACCTCAGATCCATAGAAAAACATGTCTTTTCGTAGCCCTGGCTCCTGCCTCAGGATGTGGGGCTCACACACAGCAGGGGTGGGCCCAGGAGCGAACCCCAGATTCAGGACATTGCTCCCTGCAAAGTGTTCCTGGGCAAGGGGGTGACATTCTATGAGAGTTCCTTCTGAAGGCAGATGGCCTTAACAAGCATCCTCTGTGAACATACAGACACACAATCATATTTACATCTTGATACTGTGTATTTATTATTCAAATGGCTTGACAACATTCAAAGTGTTTGAAAACAAAGAGGAGGAATTCCTGCCTTCCTCCCCAGCCTCGCTGTCCACGCTGGGAGAGGAGCACATGTCCTCTGCTCTTTCATCCAGTTTATTGCCACTCGGTGTTTATCCCAGTGCCCAGGCAGCACACCCGCTCCCACAGGGAAGGCTGCTGCTGTCCGGGTGAGGGCTTGGCCCCCAGGTACTCGATCAGGGTCCTTTAAAGTGTGGGGGGATACAGGAGGCTTCTCAGTGCCCCGGGGCTCTCTCTTGCTGGGTGAAGTGGGGAGAAGCCACGGGTCCGGCAGGGTACTGTGCATCTGGGGGTTGCAGGGGGCTTGGCCTTCTCCAAGGACAGGGAACATTCTGGAACATTTTGGAGCAGATCCGGGGCTGAGACTCCACTGAAGGAGAGAGAAGTGGAGAGAGTGTCAGTCAGAAGTACCAAGGGTTTCCTGGGGTCTTCCCATAGCGCCCCACGACTTCTAAGTCACCCAGCCAGCGGGCACAGGGGTCTGCATCCCACCCTCACTGTGAGTGTCTACTACGCTCCACCTCAGTTTCCTCATCTGCAGGGTGGGCATCACCCTGACAGCCACCCCCCAGGACAGAAAATAGATGGAGACACCAAGCTGTCATTCCAACCTCCCCTTTCTCCTTCCTTTTCTTCCAGTGTTTCCTCTCCCAACCAGTCCCTCCCCACCCAGTCTCCCCTTCTATTTTTCCTGGCTAAAACCCACCACAGACACCACCACACCCGGAAAGAGATAAATAAATAAAAGAAAAACAACCTCAACTGTGAAAAGCAGTCCAAATCTGAATTTTTTCCGGCCTGAGTTAATTACACTTTAAATTGGCATGTTTACTGATTGGGGGATTTCGAGTTAACAGAGACAGGCTCCCCCCCCCCAACTGTTTGTACAGTAAAACGCAGCAGGCTGGCGGGCTCCCCCAGGCCTTGGCAGGCCCCACCACTCCCCTGCCAACGAGAGAGCATAACAGAAACATCTATTTTTGAGTGTTAGAGAAAATGAAGATATCACAGATGGTGGAAAACAGTGTTCTGGATGGTTTCCTGCATCCCAGGCTCTGTGCACCTTCTCAACAGCTTCTCACCCCAGGAAAGACCAGAGGCCTTCACCCTCTAGGGACCCTGGCCTAGTCTAGTCAAGGCTCCCTCACCGTGGCACTTCCCTATAGGGTTTACACCCCTCTCCTTGGAGCAAGGCCCTGTGGGGTGCGGAGGGAGCTCTGGGCAGGAATCAGGAGGCCTGTTTCATTCATTTGCTCAGCAAACAGGGAGCCAGGAGGAGCTACACAGAATAAGGAGGCATGGTCTCTGCCTTCTTGAGACCCACCTGAAAAATGGGCTTGGGTCTCTCATAGACCCCATGTGCCCTGGAAAAATCCCATGCCTGCTCCGGGCCTAGAGGGAGGTACTACTGGTCTCTCTGACAGAACTTACCAGACCCAGAGAATGCTTCTGGGGTCTGGCCGGGCTGCCCAGCTCACAGCCACATCTCTCCTGGCACAAGCAGCCTGGTGTGGATGCCTGTGTCCCTGTTCTTGGCTCATGGTTGGGATCAATGGAAGGCTCTGCTCCTTGATGTCCACATACTGAAGACCTGCCGAGTGCCCGGTCCAGCACTTGGCCTGCAAAGGGAAGGAAGGCCGCAGGCATCACGCAACACCTTCTCCAGACAAGATCCTGTGCCGGGTACAGGCATACCATGGTGAACAAATCAGAAATGGCCCCTGCTCCAGCAGAGCTTGAAGTGTGGGTAGGGAAATACCTGTTGATCAGAGAATCAGAGTAATGAATATCTGACTGCAAACTGAGACTCTGCATGTGCAGGATCAGTCAGGGAAGGCTTTCTGGAGGAGGTGGACTCCCCGCCGGGCTGCCTGCTCACCCAGCCCAGCCTGCCTCTCCTTAGGGTCCTTCCCACTCCCAGCCTCAGGCCCCCAGCCCCACACTCACTGGGCTCAGGGCCTGGTGCCCTTGGGCAGGTGGCTGTGCATGCAGATGATGTGAGTGGCATGGGTATAATAGGAAGATGACAAATGGTCCTCCATCACGACCTGCTCCCTGGCCCTCAAGCCCATCCCCGTCTATGACAAATGGCCCCTCTCCATCTGCAGGGACTTTTCAGTGGCCTTAGCTGCAGTCTTGGCAGCACTTGGTGGAGATTTATGCCTGTCTTTCCTGGATTCTTCTGCATTTTCTGCTTCTTTAAGAGAACATGCTTTTATTTATTCATTCCACAAACATTCTCTGAATGCCTCGTGTCCACTTCCTCCAGGCGATACAAAGGCCAGATTCAACACCCCCTCCTCATGTGCTGAACATCTACTATGTGCTGGTGTCTGTGGCCAGATCTGATACAGGGAGACAGGTGCTGGCTGAGCACCTACTATGTGCCAACATGCAGAGTCAAGGGACCTGGCTTCCAGAAGCTCTACTGCAGGGGAACAGTCCTCCTCCCACCCCTTTGGACATTGAGGTCCCAACTTGGTGTTTTTGCAGCCCTTCCCGCACTAGGTCACCCTGGTATATACAAAGAAAGACACTGTTTAGTCACTGGAGGTGGGTTCTTACCCCAGTGTTTCCACCCCAAAGTTTAGACAATCCTCAGCAGGAAAAAAAGAACCCACAGCAAAGCATCCTACCAGAGACCTCAGTTTTCTTACCTCTCATAGGATGTGAAAGGGGGAATGAACTCGGGGGTCCCGCTCAGCCCTGGCATTTGGGGGTTCTCTGCATCCTTGAGGTCCCATGTGGACTGGGAGTTCTGGGGGGTCTCCAGGATAGCAGCAGCCACTGAGACCACACAGGTGCACAGTCAATGGGAGGAGCACAGAGTGGGAGTGCGTGGTCCCACCCGGCACAGGTGGGCTGGATGGTCTGAGCTCTTGCTTCATGCTCACCAGCCACTGGGCCAGGTCTCTGTCACTGCACACAACTGCAGGAGCCAATACAGCCCTCAAACACTGTCAAATGGGAGCAAGAGACCCAGAGCAATGTGTGCCTTTGCCCACCATGTCCTGGGTCTCCTGACAAAGCAAGTAGCCCTTTCCCCAGGCCAGGCATGAACCAAACACCCCATTCCATGGGTGACGGCAACACCTGGAGAGACACCGGGTGGCTACAGAGGAAAGAACCATGAATATGATTCTGGCAAGCTAAGTCCTGGGAAAAGCAAGCCTACCTCATCATGCACAGAAAATTTCGAGGCTGATTCGATGAGCCTGCGCTAACGTCTTACAGGACACAGGGGCTAATTCCTAAAGCTACTCTTTTTGCCACAAGTAGGATGACTAAGAACATGCAGCTTGGAGCCAGACCCCACTCGGCCTCCAGCTGGGTGATTTTGGACAAGTCACTCGACCTCTCTGTGCTTCATTTCCTTGTCTGAAAAACAGAACTCCCACAGCCGATGGGGCTCAGGACCAAGGCAAATGCCTCTTCAGGGCAGCTACTGTTTTTCTTCTTATCTCCCCTTGAGAACAAGATGGGAATGGGGACATAGGTCCAGTTTGTCAATATCCCAATCATGTCCAAGAGGCACGGTGGGGATGAACTGGGCCCTTGCACATGGCAGGCACCGGAAAACGGTGTGTGCCACATGAACTCGGACTGGAGGCTGGGTTTACACACCACCCTGGAGATGAGCCAAGTAACTGGCCCTCTGTCTGAAGGGTGCACAGTGACCTTCATCCTGGCTGCTTGGGGGACAGGCATTTTCATTTGGCTTGTCAGATGAGAAAGTCCCTTTGTTTATTTTCTCTTCTCCTCAAACAATAAATAAATCAGTAATTTTGGTTTTAATGAAATTCTGCACTGTGCGACATAGGGTCACTGTCTTTGGGCCTAAAATAAGTTGGGAACATGCAGGCTGCTGAATGCTCAGGCTGACATTTTGCCTCATGCATAATTCTCAGGTGGCAGGTGGCGTGCCCAGCGCTTCTCCTGCACGGAGGCCAGGAGACTCAAGGGGCAGCCAGCCTTTTAATGCTTTTATGTGAGGATGGTTACGCTGGAGCCATTAAATAAGGCTGATGTCGGTCTCCCCCGACACACATTTAATATATCCCAAAGATGTGTAGATGCATTAACAGCAATTTTCCTCTCCAAATGTTCCCATTTAGTCAGTTCCGTGCATAAACTATTAGCCGTGACACCACGCTCCAGCCTGTTGCAGATGGAGTTCTCCAGAGCACCTGGCTCTGCTGGAGGTGGGGGGTCACGCTCAGCCAGCAGCTGCAGGATAACGCTGGGGCTTGTCACTTCTTTTGGAGCTTCTGTTCCCCCCACCCTTGAAAAAGTAGAGAGAAGAACCCAGACCCAACTGACCTGTCCCTTTTCCAATAAACCTCAGACTCTGAAATGCCGTCCTGAAAGGGGCAGAAAGAGCTAGAAAACCAAACACCATTTCACAAATGTGAAGAATCTCTAAGAACCTATTACCATATTCATGTACTCAGTCACCACATCTTATTCAATGCCTGCTTTATGCCCGGCACTTTCCTGGGGATTAACCTGATACAGTCTCCCTGCTTTGGGGGACTCCATTAGTCAATCAACAAACACTCAATATTCTGCTAATAAGGGCCTGGCCTGAGTCCCAGGGCTGGGGGAACAGCAAAGAATAAGACATAAAGAAAAAAAATCTCTGCCCTGAGAAATCTTAGTGTAGGGGTGGGGGCGGTGGGTGTGAGAAAGTAGACATTAACATCATGCAATTTTGGAGAGCAGTAAGCTAGGAAGAAAATCAAAATCACAACAGGGTGACAGCATGTGACTAGGGAGAGGTGGGGCTGGACTGCTTTTGTCAGGAAGATCAGTTTTGCTTGGAAAAGGACATTCCATCCCCTTTAGAATCCTGAATCCCCGAGAAAGGAAACTTCTCCCTGGCAGAAGGAGGAGAGGGCACTGGAGGGAGACCCTACAGGGAGCCTGTCCAGTGGTCCAGGCCAGGGAGAGCAGCCCCTTCAGCAGTGCTGCAGCCATGGGCTTTGAGGGAAGGGGAGGTCAGGAGAGGAAGCCCACGCAGGGAAAGGCATGCACAGAGCTGAGACTTCCAGTGGGGGTGATGCAGGCTCCGTTCAGAAAGAACTTCCTGCAGCCCAGGGAACAATTAAAAAATACCAAGCAGCCTTAGCTCACCCTTTGGAGGCGCTATTGGCATGCACTACGCCAATGGCCCTGAGCCCTGCCCACCACCCGGGTGTGGGCAGCACTTTCTGGAGTCACTAAGTCTCCAGGTCAGCTGAAAACAAGCCTCTATGGTAGCCTTGCCGTGGCCTGGCAGGGCAGGGGTGCAGATATGAACTGAACCTCAGGAGGTAAAGCCTGGGAGTGACTACTGCCAGAAGCAGGGACCTAGCTGGTGGTACTAAGTATTCCGGAATTGGGGAGCCCATTCCGTCATGCTTTCAAAAGCCCTCCAGAACAGTCTGGAGTTGGAAAACTAATAGGTGAGGTGCCACAGGCCCTGCGCAAAATCCATGGGGTCAACCAGCGCAGAGGCTTCTGCTGCCTGGAGTCAGCATCACGAACTGGAAGTGGTCTAAGGCGGGATTCGATGCCGGAAAGAGGTTGACTGTATAATATTCATCGTATAGAAAGTGAACACCTCACAGGCAACCTATTCCAGGTATCATGAAGCAGCGCTGACTCGAGAGAGGAGGCTTCTTCCTCAAAGATGGCCTCCTGCCACCCACCTCCAGGAGAGGGACACACAAGGCCATGGAGGCAAGCCAGGCACATGCTCAGCCCCCAGCCATGCACCCGAGGGCCAGTGGGGCGGGCCAGTCACATCCCTGCGGACACGAGTAGGCCGCAGGAAGCATGCAAGGCGGGATTTGGTGCTGAAAAGAGGTCGACCGTGTATTGTGCGTCATGATGCATGCGAACGCGCCACGGGCAACCTCTCCTCAGGCACCACGTGCTCAGCAAGCAGAACTGCGGGCTCCTCCAAGGGCAGTGTCACCCTGCCCAGGGTCTGCATGGAACTGGGAGGAGGAGGGCACCCCAGGTGCAGGGCACACATGTGGTTGGCCCCAGCAGGGAGAGCCTGATGAGGGGCAGCTGTCCTTTGCCTCAGTGGCACTGGATACAGAAAATGGGCTGAACCCGGGTCCTTGGTCACACACAGAGGGAATGCTCCATGACAGGCCTCCCCCACTTTGAAACCCCAGCCTCTCCCCCAAAGGCATGTGGCCCCCAGGAATCTCTACCAGAATGGACTCGGTGCTGAGGGTTGACAGAGATGGGGAAAATGTCATACACAGAGCCCATGCATTCACATACCCTGGAAGGGCCGGCCCCAGGCCTGGCCCTGTGTCGGCGTGGTGCCCCCCACACACTGCACGTGGTAGGTGGTACTGAAAACAGGCCATCTGTGTTATATTCGTCATTAATAAAGCGAACTCATCACAGACAACCTCTCCTCAAGTACCCAAAGTGGCGCCAACTCAAGGACCACTGTGGCTGCTGCGTCCCATGGTGCCGGCATCGCCTCCCAGAAGCCGTCCTGAGGAGGCATGGGACACCAAAGGTGAGAACACACAGCGACAGGCAGCACACACCCCGCCCAGCCCAGCTCAGTGACCAGGCCTCCGCCCAGGCAGTGACCTGAAAGCCCCCACGCCATTTCCACCCTCAAAAGGGCTTTGTCTCCAAGAGGTCCTCCAAGGTGAGATTTGATACTGAGAAAAGATCAACCATGTATTATTCGAAGTCAATAAAGCGAATATAACACGGTCGATCTCCCTTCAAGTACCAGGCACAGCGCTGAGCTGAGGAGCAGTCGGCTTCCCCCAGGCCCGCAGGCTGCAGCGGGTATGGACGGCTAGTGGACCAGGTGAAGTACATTAGAAACAATTACTTTCCAACTGGTCGACCATCCATCCCCGTACCCCAGAGCGGTGCTGATACCGGCGTTCTTTCCCGAGGTGCCGCGGCCTCCGAGAGGGCCTCTCTGGTGGAATTTGATACCGAAAAGGGGTTCACCGAGCAACATTCGTCGTCCAGATGCAAAGTTGCTCGGGTAACCTCTCCCCGAGTACCATGGAGAAGCTCGGACTAAGTCGGATACTTCAAGATGGGTGCTTCCAGAAGACCTTCCCCAAGGGTAGTACAGATGCTGGGCATTCAGGGGCCAGAGCTTCACACTCTACAAGACCTCCCCAACTGCTGAAGGCAACCGTCCCATCACCTCCCCAGAGTGAATCTACCATCCGTCACCTCCCTGGACCCTCCCCAGAAGTTGAGCATGAGACCCAGGCAGATCTTATACTGTAAAGAGGGTGCCATGCATGGGCACACTGCTGAGGATGAAGATAAAGCCCTGTTCACACTCAGCTCCGCGTTGCCAGACCCCAGAGAGGGAGCAACCCCAGGTTCCCTGCACAGGCATAGAGCCCCCTTCCTGGGAGACAACTCTTATACTGTAAAGAGGGTGCCATGCATGGGCACACTGCTGAGGATGAAGATAAAGCCCTGCTCACACTCAGCTCCGCGTTGCCAGACCCCAGAGAGGGAGCAACCCCAGGTTCCCTGCACAGGCATAGAGCCCCCTTCCTGGGAGACAATGACCCCGTCCAGTGCGAGCTCTCGGTTTATCCACAAGCTCAGAATATCTTCAGGGAAAACGAGGTGCAGCCAAAATGTCTTTGGGATCAACAGCCCAAATAGTGACGTCGTGGAGACAGAGGATCCGAGGTGAGAACTGGAGCCGACTCAGCCGTCATCTGTCACGGTCCCTGGTGACACCCATCATGAACCCAGCCTGTGTCCTCTGATACACATCCAATCTTGTCATCGGGGAGGTGCAGACATCCACATCTACACCCTCCGTTCTTGTTCATGGGAGAAGTGTAGACCCTGAGCTTGCTTGCCACTGAGTACCCGAAGACATCCCAAACAGCATTTGATACTCAAACAAAAGCTGCCTTTGTGTGATTCCACATAAATAAAGCGAATTCACCAAGGGCAGCCTCTGATCAAGGATCAAACAGCAGCACAGGCAAGAACCGAGACGCCTCCTCACCAAAGGCGGCTTGGCCTCCAGGGTCTTGCTGCTGACACCAGCTCTCTCTCTCTCTCTCTATCCCTCTCTCAGGAAAGTCTGGCACTACTTCCAAGGAGGCCCCTAAGCTGTGTCTGGACATGGTATGTCATGGCCCAGCTCCCATGGCACTAGGAATCGTCTCCTGAGCTGGCTTCGGGTGTGGGTGAGGCTGTGAGCACACACATCACAGATTGGGCCCGTGCTTGGGTCAGCAGACAGTCACTTACCCTAGAGGGGCACGAACACTGCCGAGGTCCTGTCCCCAAAGCTGGTATCTCCTCCAGGAAGTCCCTGAGGTGGGATTTAACACAGAGAAGGGAGCCGCCATTTAAGTGTGTGACTGTGGTAAAGTCCATGCAGCCAGCAGGGTTGGGGGGTGGATGGGGGTCCGACCTGAAGGCCAGTGACTCCTTGAGCATAGCATCCTCCGAGGGTGGGAGGGACTGCGGGGGTGAGTGGATGGTGTCACAAGGAAAGCATAGGCTTGGGTGACGTCCTCCATTTCTTCTTGCTTCCAATAGGCCTCAAAGAGAGTTTAATTTTTTTTTTTAAAAGTTTGTTTTTTCATTTAGCTCCAAATGCAACTACTGTGCTCGCCTAGAGACATATTTGGTGGGGACATAGAAAGAGAGAAAAAGAGACAAGGAGACAGGAACAAACAGAGAGGCGGGGTGGGGACTGCAGCATCTCACTGACCCCGTCCAGTGCGAGCTCTCGGTTTATCCACAAGCTCAGAATATCTTCAGGGAAAACGAGGTGCAGCCAAAATGTCTTTGGGATCAACAGCCCAAATAGTGACGTCGTGGAGACAGAGGATCCGAGGTGAGAACTGGAGCCGACTCAGCCGTCATCTGTCACGGTCCCTGGTGACACCCATCATGAACCCAGCCTGTGTCCTCTGATACACATCCAATCTTGTCATCGGGGAGGTGCAGACATCCACATCTACACCCTCCGTTCTTGTTCATGGGAGAAGTGTAGACCCTGAGCTTGCTTGCCACTGAGTCCCCGAAGACATCCCAAACAGCATTTGATACTCAAACAAAAGCTGCCTTTGTGTGATTCCACATAAATAAAGCGAATTCACCAAGGGCAGCCTCTGATCAAGGATCAAACAGCAGCACAGGCAAGAACCGAGACGCCTCCTCACCAAAGGCGGCTTGGCCTCCAGGGTCTTGCTGCTGACACCAGCTCTCTCTCTCTCTCTCTATCCCTCTCTCAGGAAAGTCTGGCACTACTTCCAAGGAGGCCCCTAAGCTGTGTCTGGACATGGTATGTCATGGCCCAGCTCCCATGGCACTAGGAATCGTCTCCTGAGCTGGCTTCGGGTGTGGGTGAGGCTGTGAGCACACACATCACAGATTGGGCCCGTGCTTGGGTCAGCAGACAGTCACTTACCCTAGAGGGGCACGAACACTGCCGAGGTCCTGTCCCCAAAGCTGGTATCTCCTCCAGGAAGTCCCTGAGGTGGGATTTAACACAGAGAAGGGAGCCGCCATTTAAGTGTGTGACTGTGGTAAAGTCCATGCAGCCAGCAGGGTTGGGGGGTGGATGGGGGTCCGACCTGAAGGCCAGTGACTCCTTGAGCATAGCATCCTCCGAGGGTGGGAGGGACTGCGGGGGTGAGTGGATGGTGTCACAAGGAAAGCATAGGCTTGGGTGACGTCCTCCATTTCTTCTTGCTTCCAATAGGCCTCAAAGAGAGTTTAATTTTTTTTTAAAAAAGTTTGTTTTTTCATTTAGCTCCAAATGCAACTACTGTGCTCGCCTAGAGACACGGTGGGCAAAACAGGTGAGCATCTACCCTCAGGGAGCTTGTGTTCTAGTGGGCAAGAAGACAATAAATAAAGATAGCAACAGTATAACAACGATCACCATAAGTACCGACGCTTACTCAACTGTGCCTGATGCTGTCTGAACACTTGCGTGTATATTGAGTTTCTACACCCACCTTATGAGTAGGTATGAGCCCATTTTACAGATGAAGAAACTGAAACACAGGGAGGTGACAGGCTAAATGACTCACCCAGCCAGCAAACATAAGGCAGCCATAAATGCTATGAATGACTCTTATGTTGCACCAGGGATGATCGAGTCATGTCATGGAAACCTGTCTTCAAATACCATAGATTCTCATGTCGAGGAAAGCCCCCTCCTGCCTGGGCTTGGCTTGGCTTCCAAGTCACCCCACTGATTAGGATACCTGAGGGGGTCATAACAACGCAACATGTTGCATAACTAAAGCGTGTGCCTTCCATTGGGCCTGGCTATTGAGATGACACAAAAGTCCTTTTCCCGAAAGTGTATCTCACATCCAAGATTCCATACCTAAAAGGATCAAAATCATGTCATGGAAACCTGTCTTCAAATACCATAGATTCTCATGTCGAGGAAAGCCCCCTCCTCCCTGGGCTTGGCTTGGCTTCCAAGTCACCCCACTGATTAGGATACCTGAGGGGGTCATAACAACGCAACATGTTGCATAACTGAAGCGTGTGCCTTCCATTGGGCCTGGCTATTGAGATGACACAAAAGTCCTTTTCCCGAAAGTGTATCTCACATCCAAGATTCCATACCTAAAAGGTTTACCGAATGTGTTTTATTCACTTATCAGTCTTCAAGGAAGGAAAGGTAGCCATGACTAGAAAACCATGGTCTTACCTAAAAGGACAGCATTATTTCTGGGAATTCCTCCTAATGGTCATCCAGACATGGGCCGGGTGATGTAGGTCAGACATGCAGCACTTATCATGGGGTAAACAACCCAATTTTCTTACCCTACACAGGTGACGGCTGGAACTCCCCTCGTGAAGTTTTCGCAAGAAGAATTTAGTACCGAAAGGAGATTGGCCATGTAATACTCATCATAAATAAAATGAACACACCATGGACAACCTCCATTCGAGTACCTGATTAGGGAACTCAATTCCGGCGCATCCCAGACAGCAAGCCTAAGGATGGATGGGATACTGAGGGTTGGGAAGCCAGCAACACACACTGTCTGTAAAACACATGCACCATTGACCAGGCCACTTTCAGTCTCTTGTAATTAGCACCACTCCTAGCAAGCTAATCAGGGAAGGACAAGACAACAGAGAGGTTTGCAGAGCACTGCTGTTATACATGAGGGAGCAGCAGGGAAGGCCTCTTGTCATATATGCAGTAAATCTGTAAGGAAGCTGGCATCATGAACAATCAGTGAGCCTACAGGCGGGTGACACACCTTGGTGAATCAACACAAGTGTGGCACGTGTAGGGAGATATGCACACTCTCAGGATAGCTGTTCATTCAGGTGTATAAACACCAACTCTAGTTCCTGACCTTAACATCACCCTTAGGTGCTTTAAGGCCAGAATGATGCTTTAAAAAAGATCAGCTATGTATGATTTGCCAAAAAATAAAGCGAACGCATCATGGAATACCTCTCTTCAAGCACCACAGAGTAGCTTTGATAAGAAAAGCCCCACTTCTTCCCCAAAGTTGGCACCACCTCCAGGGCTCTTCCCAAGGACAGATCACACACAGGGTTAGGACCAGGGCGCACAGCCTTAGGAAAGCACATGCCTTGCTGGGTCAGCTGTGGTCAACGGTCCTTTTGCTTACCCTGGAGAGGATCTGACACCAAGGTCCCACCCTGAAGTGAGACTCCGCTCCAGGAAGTCCTCCAAGGTGGGATGCAATACTGAAAAATAGGTCAACCGTGTATGATTCGTCACCAATAAAGCGAAGGCAACACGGATAACCTATCTTCAAGTACCGCACATGAGCACTGACCCGGTGTCAGTGCCTCTTCTCCAAAGCTGGCCTCCTCCAGGAAGTCCCCCTAAGAACAGAGTGAACATTGAGGGTTAGCGGACTGACTGCAAGAGGGTCGAGAATAAAGCACATGCCCGGTGTTCAACCGTCCCATCCTGGACCCTGCAGTAGTCCAGAACTTAGTATCTAAGGAGCACCTCCAGGGGAGTTGATGGTAGAGAGGTCAAGTGCACAGAAATTCATTATTTTGATTACAGCAGGGAACATTTCCTCATTTCACATTATCATCAAGGCTGACAGCCATGATCCTTTTCTTACAAAGGCCTTGTGTCCAGGAAGCCTCCAAAGCCAGAGTCCATTACAAATAGGTTGACTTTGCAATACTGATCATAAAGAAGAGCCAGCACTGAATACAAACTTTATCATACCACAGTGTGGCACTGACCTCAGAATCATGTCCTCATCCTCAATGGTGGGCATAACTTCCAGGAAGTCTTCCTAAAGATAGATTGCATACTTCAGGTTAATGGTCTAACAGATGCATCATCATAGAAAAACACAAAAAAAATCTTGCATTTCCACTGCTAACAGTAAATTTACATACCTGGCAAATGGTGCCAACTCCATGTCCATTCCAGAAGTTGGCATTGTAATAAAACATCCTGCCAAGATGGAAGGTGATATTGAGAAGGAGGCATCTGGTTGTAACCATATTAAATAGACAAATGCACAGTGCAAATGACAATAGAGAGATTTGCAGATAAAGATGGCAGCATGGAGCCAGAACACAGATTTTTTTCCTCTTCCAGTATATAACAAAATAAATAAAACAAATCATTTAACCCAAGAAAGAGCAACACACAGAATAGAAAAGTACTCATAAAAATAACAGAAGAAAACATCCTTGAAACAAAGGAACATCTACTAATCAAGAAGGCATAATATGATTCTGAAAAATTGATAAAGAAAAATAGTGACTGAGTCATATCCTGGTAAAGTCATCAGTATTCAAGATGAAAGAAAGAATCAAGGTATCTAAGCAGGAAAAAAATAATAATAATTCATATGTCCAGGGGGGAAACAGGCTGTCCTTGGGCTTGTCCATCACAATGTTTTAACACCAGAAAGCAGTGGAGAAAGTCTATAAAGTTCTAAGTGAAGGACACTGGGAGCCAAGAATGTCACATCAAGTTATACCATTGTTCAGCTCAAAGGCTCAGTCCCAGCAATAACAGCCAATGGGAAATGTTCTACTCCACAAATGCAGAGAAATGTTGCATAAAATACCACCACAGTCAAAATCAATTGATAAGTACATGCACAGCTGAAAGAAATAAAAGAAAGGCAAATCCTCAGGTGCTAATGAAGAGAGAATTTAATTTAGAGAAACAAGCATGCAACTGGTCACCAAGGAACCTAGTGGACACTGCACTGGCTGGAGTCCAAGTAGAAGTCAGAATGGGAGATATGACCTTGGACACAAGAGAGGCAGACCTGGAATGGTAAGGGGAACCAGAAAACTCTATAATGGCCCAGGAAAATGAGGAGAGCTTCTGCCGAGGCAGTGGGTAGAATGAGGCCACTGTCAGATATCAAAGTTCCAGAACAAAGGTATGATGAGGATTCACACTAGCCATAAGGTGTGGGAATCCGTAAGCCAACAAATTGAGTAGAAAAACTGGTCCCAACTGGTGAAATCCTTGGGGTGCCAGACAGAACGAAATACAAATGATTATATTGCAACTTATGCATAGGGAACAAAACATAACCAAAAAGTGTAAGTATCTTAATCCTCAACTGATGATAATCTCACAATGAAAATTTATAAAACCCATGTAGAAAAGCACCATTGTGAGAGAGTCAATAGACTCCACAAAGTAAAGAACTTATACCCCTAAAGCTGAGAAAAAATACAAAAGTAGTATATTTAAAATGACTGAAGTGATTAAAAAGAACTTGAAATCACAAATAGGCAGGTGAGAAAAGGTATAAGAGGAATGGTCAGACATTCTCAGAGATGAAAGAGCTCATAGAATATAGTACCTCAAAGTCTTTTCAACAAGTATATGAAGGTTCAGTAGATAACACAGTCCAGGTAAGTAAGAGCTACATGGAGAAGCCACATCAAAAGATCTAGTGAAATACTCACTGCAGAAGACAGTGGAGCAGAATCCACAAACTTCTGAGAAAAAAGTAGGCCAAGAATTTTATACCTAGCTAAGTTGTCCCTTGTGCATAAAAGAAAGAGATGTATATTCCCAAATGTGCAAAAACTCAAGGGTAGTATCTATGAGTCATTCTTGAAGAAACAGTGATAAAATCCATTCCATTGAGAGATAAATTAAAATTAAAAACTCGGAAAAATATAAGTCTCAGTTTAAGGAAAAAAAAACCCCAAAAACAAAAAAACTGGTGGTCAGTAATGAGTCAAATCCATTTAAAAATAGAACTATAATCATACATCTGTAAGAAGTATAGCTATAGAACAAAATGCAAATACTTATAGTGGAAAATTAAAATGTATAACTAAAAAAAGTTAGGATGTGGAGCAAAGTATAAGAGTACTGATTTCTTCATATTTCAGAACTAGGAGTGAAATTGAAATAGTTTAAAAAAGTAATGATCCCAAACCACTTAATGTTTTACACAATTCTTTTTTCTAATTTTAAAGGGATCTTTCAGGAATTAATGCCTCTTGTGGTAAAGCAAGAAACATTTATCAATCCTTTCGACATCTCTTAGCTTACTCTTTATATTAAAGTAAAATTATAGTTAACATTTTTAATAAAATGATTAAGTACAGTGTGATCTCATACTTGTATTTTTTCTCCCTCTTTGTCTATCTTCCTTTCTACTTGCATATATGCTCTGACAGGTGTTTGAAATTTCTAAAGTCCTTGATGATTATTTCTGGGTGCACAGAGAATTGGGTAGTTTCCCTTTTTTATTTAGATCTTTCCATATCACTTGAATTTTTATTATAAGCATGTGCCATTTATTTTTATAAGTATGGTAATAAGGTAGAATAATTATTCTTTTTGAAAAGAAAAACAAGAATTGAAAATAGAGCTGCCCTCTGTCCTCAAATTTGATATGGCCTCCAGATCAATAGACGTGGTAAATCATCCATTCACTTACCCCAGAAAAAATGCTGAAACTGATGCCCCTTCCCTGAATTTGCCAACGTGTCTAAAAAGTCCTCCCTCCAAGACCAGATTTAATAGTGAAAGAGAAGAAAGTACCTATTGATTTTCTTTTTAAAAAGACAAAAGAAAAACCAGAAGCATCATGGACAACCAGCACTTCCTCGGTCACTGAGGGTGAAAAACTAAATCATATGCTTCTTCTCCGAAGCTGGCTATGTCTCCCATGAGGACTGGACGAGAATCAGGACTGTAGCAGTACCTATCCAACAGTTTCAGGGCCAACCACATGTCCAAGTACACTGGCACAGAACCAGCACAAGTGTGGCTTCCCCCAAATCAGCATCAGATCCAAGAAGACACCTGGTGAGATGTGGTACCAAAAAGAGGTCGGTCGTGTACTGGGCATCATTAAATAATGCGAACTCACCATGGACAACCTCCCTCCGAGTACCATGAGTGGCACTGCTCGAGCATTTCTGCTTCTTCCACACAGCCTGGCAGCTTGAGAGTGGCCTCTGAAGGTGAATGGGACCCTGAGGATGAGTGGACCAGGTGGCTCAATTCCCAAGACAAACCCATGCTCTCCAGCCAACCCCTGGGTCACCAACCCAGGATTAGTGTGGACTCTAATCCTGCATTTGGCTGGCCATGCAGACAACAAGATGTCAGTGGCAGCTGAGTCATTATAAATGAAGCAAACCACACATTTGCAAAAGCAGGTTAACCACTGTCTCCTTGGTAAACCTGGGACCTCCTTAAAGGAATTCTGTGGACGGTGTGGGGCTGCTGTGGTTCCTGTTTCCTGTTCTTTTCTCAATTCCAAGGACTGACTAATAAAAGATGCTTCTAGATGTCCCTCCAAGGTTAAATTTGATAGTAATAAAAACATAAATTAGCCATGTATATTTCAATATTAAGTTTTTTTAAAGTCAGGGCCTCCCTAGCCTTTCCTAAAGTTGGTAGTGCCCCAGGAAGTCATCTTTTAGGATCACCTTGGACACTAGGGTTAGTGGGACAGTAACATGCATCCCCAGGAAAGCACTTGCTGTGGGATCGGCCATCCAGAAACCTACCTTGGAAACAGCACTGGTTCAGGAGGCCATCCGAGGCAGAATCTGACACTAAAAGAGAGGAGAGCCGTGCATGACTCGCCATGATGAATAGAATTCATCAGGGCCAGCCTCTCTCCAAGTACCACATGTGAACACTGGGGAGAAATCCATTGCCTTTCCTGCCCCTCTAAGAAGTCCTGTCAGGAATGGGTGGGATAGCATTGGGTAGTGGGCCGAGCTGAGTGACATACACTCCCATTCAGTGCATGCTCACCCGAGGTGCACTTATCTGAAAGGGGCGCTGGTGGCACTGCCTTCCCCTGCAGCAGAGGTGGATCCATTAGTCCTCCTGTCCAAGAGGGGACACTGTTCCATAGCCAGCCGAGCATAAGCACATCACAGTAGCCCCTTGGCTGCTGTGACAAAGTGGCACTGACAGGAGATCCTCCTACTGAGAGACAGGACGCTAGGGTTAGAGGACCAAGCAACATACCTAATAAATAAAGCACATGCTCTGTGAGGCATGATTCAGTCACACACCCAGGAGAGGAGCTGGCCCACTCCAGGTCCCTCCCTCATCAGAAGTCAACATCATGTCCAACACTGGAAATCAACATTTCAAGGAGGCTGTGATACGACAAAGGAGCCACCAAGGACAGCAAATCACATTTTAAGTAAACACACCCCCGCAAGACCATGACTCCTCCTGATCCACCAACAGTCACAGCCAGCAAGTCCACTGCCACTTCCCCAAAGCTGGCAGGATCTCCAGAAGGTCTTCCTGGGGTGAGATTGATGCTGAGGGTTGGTGACTAGGTGGCCCACAGGGTGAACAGAGTGCATGCCCCTCTGGTCAACCAGTCACACACCCTGGACGGTGCTGACACCAACATCTGTCCTGAAAGTTGACCTCAGGCCCAGGAAGCCTCTCTTCAAAGTCTTATAAGGTGACACTGGTGGCAGAACCACAGCTGCTTCCCCAGAGGTGTCATGGCCCACGGGAAGACCTCCTACAAGATGGACTGGACGCTCAGGTTATCAGACCAGGTGACTTACAGCTAGGTCAAGCACATTGTCCATGGCCACCCATCCATTCTTGGCTTCTCCACATAGTTGACACAAAGACCATCTTTCCTGAAGTTGCCATTGTGTCTGGGAAATCCTTAGAGGTAGCATTTGGTACTGAAAAAAGTGTTGTCCGTGAATGATTCGTCATAAGTAAAGCGAATCCACCACGAACAACTTCTCCTCAAGTACCACAGAAAAGCAGAGACAAGACAAACAGGGGGTCCCCTTCCACTTCTCCAGGGGCGCAGCCTCCAAGTGCTGTCCTGCAGGCAGATTGGACACAGCATTAGTGAGGCAGTTGACTTGTGTCCTGAGAATACACTGGAGTTTGGGGGGCCATCCACTCACCTCCCCTGGAGTGATGCTGACACGGTCCCCCTTCCCTGGAGTTGAAATTGTGTTCCTGAGTCCCCACGTGCAGGGTTTAGAATGAGAAGAGGGCTTGTCGCAGGTCAGGAGTCCTTCACGGGTGTGTGGACCTCAGGGTTTCTGAACAGAGCCTTGGACTTCTCAATAGAGCACACTCAGTTACCCACCAAGCACATCAGGGCACCAGCCAAGCTCCTGCAGGCCACTCCGCCCCAGCGCTGGAGAAGTTCCAGAGAAAGCCCCCTACTGCCACTGTGGGGTGCTCCTGGACAGACTGCCCAGCCCAGGCTCTGAGCACCCTCAGGAGGATCTCAGGGGGGCTCACCAAGCTCTTTCTGATCTGGGGAGACCCACACTCCCTTCCCACTCCCTCCACCCACCACCCATCTCACCCCGAAGAATTAAGAAAGCAATTCCAATAAGGACACCATCAAAAATAGCTTTCCCACCTTCTCCTGAATACCTAGGACCAGAAGGACCAGGTACCATCTCCCAAATTCACCCCAGGAAGCCAGTTATTCCTCAGAACCCATTCTTGGTTCCCAAAAGCTCAGCGTGGGAACCCATCTCCCACCCTCCCATGCTTGCATGACACGGAGCCATTGACCATCACCAGCAAAGTCCCTTGTGTCCTCACTTCCTCTCTGACAGTTTCACCTTCCACCCCAATGGAATTCTGGCTCTCCCCAGAGGACACGGGTCCCTTCATGGAGGTGTTTGTCTCCCCATTTCCTACATGCAGGCTTGCAGTGGGTAGACAACATCTTGCCTCCTGTTTTTCATCTTGGCAATGACACAACATGTCAAC
Organism: Galeopterus variegatus; assembly: GCF_000696425.1. Classification (NCBI taxonomy): domain Eukaryota; kingdom Metazoa; phylum Chordata; class Mammalia; order Dermoptera; family Cynocephalidae; genus Galeopterus; species Galeopterus variegatus. Next base: position 169,771 of record NW_007730275.1, on the reverse strand, counting down.
GTGACACCCAGCCCACCAGCATTGACTCCATGACATCCTCACTTCCAACTACCTTTGCATCCACTCCACCAGCCCTCCAGCCCCCATCATTGCTTCACCTTGTGCCTTGGCAATACCAGCAATGACACCCTCTCCGCACCAGCCACCTTGCTCCAGAGCCCTGACTTGGCAATGGTTGTACCTTTAGATCCCCTGACCACCCCCTCTCCCACTTCCTCTCTCCTGCCTCTGCCTACCCTCGCCCAGTCTATCTGCACATCTGGCTGGGTCCACCTTCAGGACACCCTACATACTCCACGTCTCCCACCTCCACGGTGGCCCCCATCCTGGTCCGAGCCTCCATCAGCTCTCCCCTAGATCTGCACAAAAGCCTCCAGATGGACTCTCTATCGCCACCCTTGGGTCAGTGATCTTGCAATGCAGACCATACAGCCCTCCCTGCCCACAAGCTTCCCTTAACCTCCATCTCACTAAGAATAAAGTCTGAAGTCCTGCCTGAGCAGGACTCCCCCACTTTGTTCTTGTTCCCTATACCCAGAGAGAACATTCCAGATCCCTGTATTTCACATGAATGCCCACCCTACTTTTGCCTCCTCTTGGCAACTGACCCTGCTTTTCTTTTCTCCATAAAACTTAACAATGGACAAAATATGTTTCTTAGTTTGTGTTGTATGGTCCATCCCTCCCACCAGAATGTAAAGTCCCTGAGAGCAAGGGCTTTGTCTTGTCCACTGCTCTACACTAAGGTCTAGAATCACCTAGAATATACTAGGGACTTAACCACTGTCTTTGCAATGGCTGTCTCATTCCTTGTTGATCAATTCATAAACGATGTAGTTATGGTAATAACAAGAGAGTCTGATGTAAGAGAGAGAGATTTTGAGAGAGAGAGAGAGAGAGAGTCCCTTGGAAAAAGCACCATGGCCCAAGCAGACATCCCTGCCCAGCAGCAGCTATGATGACAGGCTGGACATAAGCCTCTTGCAGAGACTGAGCCAAGTGAGTCGCATCAGAAGCAAAGCTCAGACTCTGCTCAACTAACTCTCCACTGACTCGGAAAGATGCAGATGCCATGTTTCCCTGGAGACTTCAGAAGCTTTCAGAAAGCTTCCCAGGCAAGACTTGACACTCAAAAAGAGTCTGCCCTGCAGCAACAGCAATAAAGATGACCAATTAAGTATCAATCAATAGTGCTGTTGGGAAAAGCACTAACACGTCCTCAGGATGGCATGTCTCCAGGGAGTCATCTTCCCCAAAGAATGAGGTTCCCTTGGAGCAGGTGCAGATATTCTATGTGAATGGGATTCTCACTGGTCAACCTCCCATGACGGTGTGGGGCTGAGTCCAACCCCCCTTCCAGAAAAAGCACAGCCTCCTTAGGCAACCACCTTCCTCAGAGATTAGATTCTGGTCACAGTTTCAACCAGTGACATGAGTCATAAAGGAAGCATATGCACTGTGATTGACTGTCCACAAGAATGAGGTTCCCTTGGAGCAGGTGCAGATATTCTATGTGAATGGGATTCTCACTGGTCAACTTCCCATGATGGTGTGGGGCTGAGTCCAACCCCCCTTCCAGAAAAAGCACAGCCTCCTTAGGCAACCACCTTCCTCAGAGATTAGATGCTGGTCACAGTTTCAACCAGTGACATGAGTCATAAAGGAAGCATATGCATTGTGATTGACTGTCCACAGACATACCTGCAGTGGGTATTGAAGCCACGACCTCCTCCCTGAAGATGGGTGCTGCCCAGGAAGCCCTCCAAAGCAGTATTTGATACTGAAAAACTGGATTTCCCTGTATGATTCGTCATAAATAAAGCGAACACAGCAGGGATAACCACTCTTCAAGTACCGAAGGCTAACACCAGTGAACCATGTCCTCACCGGAGCTGGCCTGCCTCCAGCTAGTCCTCCTAAGGATGAACTGGGGACTAAGGGTTAGGAGAAATCAAGCACATGTTCTGGCCAACCATGCAAGCCTGCCCCTGGAGAGGGGCTGAGGCCAACAACTCTTGCCAGGAAGCTTTCCAGATAGGATCAATACTTAAAAAACACAGCCCCTCCCTTGTACGACCCAGCATAAATAAACAAAGCAAATGCAGCAAGGAGAATGTCCTTCCAAGTGCCAGGTGATAGCACTGATATTGCATGCGGCGTGGCCTCCCAGAGTCCGTTCTGAGCAGTTACTGGATAGGTAGGGACTGTGGATCAGTTGACATACATCATGTATAAAATGTATGTCTTCTGATCAACCATCCATTCCCCTATCATAGACAATGCCCTGCATTCCGGTTGGAGTCCTGCTGAGGCACATCTCCAAGAAGTTTGTCCTGAAAAACAGCAGCTCTTATGTGATTAACCTAAAACATGGTGGAGGCCCACAGTCAGCCCCATGCTGCTCCGCCCCTGAGGCATCCAAAGCCTTAATGCTTCAGCTTGGGGGACCACGTGGCTTAATCCTAGCTCAAGCACAGGCTCTGCAATGGACCATCCTTTCAGGTATTTGGGGAGGTGCTGATACCAACGCCCCTTCCCGGAAGTTGGAATTATACCCAGAAAGGCTTCAGTGCTGCATTACGTTTACAATGGAGAAAGTGTCGTAGAGTGAATCTACGGGGACAGCACTTTTCCAGGTGTGGCAGAGATGGAATCCCCCTGCCTCCATCCACAGGTAGCCTGAGGGTCAAGGACCTGGCTCAACAGTATGCCTGGCAAGCAGCCTCTTGTCCATCCCATCGGCCCTTCTTAGACCTTGGACTGGCACTGACTCCTGAAGTTGCTCTCCCTTCCAGGGGTCCTCATGGGCAGGATGGAAGCATGAGAACTGATGGGCCATTTAGGATGTCATCAGTACAGCAACTCCAAACTGAAACTCTGCCAGGGAAATGGAGTGGGGCTGAGCACTGAGAAGAGTCTGGCCCCAGAAGTCTCCTAAAGATGGATTACGTGGGCCAGGGGACATTGGGCACCATTAATGCACAGCAGGGACCCTCCCACCCCGTGTACCTTGTGACAGTGCTGATGTAGGTCTCCTCCTCGCAGCGGGGACATCTCAACACATCTTCCATGATGCCAGAATGAGGTCAACTGTGTGGTACTGTCACAAACAACCCAAGACAGCCCCGGTGGTCCTTCACCAAGCCCAACGTGGTGACACTGGCAAGAACATCGGCGTCCTGTCACCTGAGTTGGCATCACTTCTAGGGCTGCTCCTGAGGATAGAATGAATTCTTAGGGTTAGTGGACCAAGGGACACATTTGTCAACAAAGTGCATGCCCCAGTCACTTCCGTATGCACATACCTTAGGCGAAGGCTGACAGTTTTCTTACTGTGAAGCTGGTGACCCCAACAGGCATCCACCCCAGGGCTCGGCTATGCTGGTCACCGCAGATAGAGCAAAGTCATCAGGACAGAGCAGCAGGGCCTTGCATCAGCTCCAGGATATTATCCTCAAGGCACAGGGATGACATCCTGAAGGTGGTGGGGCCTCGGTGACTCCATCCTCCACCAAACTGGGCATCTGGACAGCCTCCTTCCCCATAACCAGAAGACCTGCCAAAGCCTGTGTTCTCTTCCCAAGCTGGGTGCGGGTGCAGGCAGCCTCCAAGGCAGCACTGCAGGGCCAAACAGGCACCAGCTGTGAGGTCTCCTTTGGGAGGGAGCGAAGGGAACCCAGCACAGAGCCAGTATCTTCAAGTGCCAAGTGGCAGAACAGCGAAGCCCCAGTGATGCCTGGCAGTGTCCTGCGGAGTCTACATGAGAAGGAAACAGACCTAGGGGCAGTGACTTTGGTGAGGAGCAGGGCCTAGAGCCAAAGTCAGCCTACCTTTAACACATCTGCATCCAGGGAGCCATTCTGGGTGCGGCTTGATCCTTCAAAACAGATTGTCCTCAGAGGTGTCTTTGTGAAGGAAGTAACCTCTCCTCGAGTATCCCAATGGAGCAGAAAACCATGTCCTTTCCACAAGGAGGCCACCCTGTAAGGACTGGTCTGGAGGGTCAGTACCAGGCAGAGCTCTACCCCAGGGGTCATGCTCACCAATCAGGAGCAGGTCAGCATTGAAAGGGTGGCAACTCCGTGCAAATTGTAAAAACACACCATGTTCACTACAAACACAGCAAAGCAAACCAGGGCTTCCCTCACAACGCTGGCCTCCCTTCCAGGAGGCATCCTGACAAAGCCCTGAATGGGGGGCTCCCAGCTCACACAAAGAACACACTCTCACGTCTCCTGTGCGGGCGGCCCTCCGAGGCAGAGTTTGATATTCAAAAAGAGGTTAACCATGTATTATTCATGATGAATAAAGCGAACATAACACGGATAACCTCTCCTCAAATATCCCTGAATAGTTCTGAAATGAAAACCATGGCCTCTTCCCCACCGCCGTCTTTGCCTCCAGAAGATTCTGCTTAGGCTGAGCTGTATCCCAAGGGTCAGGGAGCCATGTGCTCACACCCTGTGAAGAAAGCACACTGCGGCCTCCATTCCCGTGTCTTGGTCCCAGGACCTAGATATGGCCTTGACACCAAAGTCCAAACCCCAAGGTTGGAACCATGCAGTTTCCTTCTGAGGCAGATTCAATTCAAAAAACAAACAAAAAAGCCTCCTCCAGGAATTCCTGAGAGAGGGATTTGATGTCAAGAAACCAGCAGATGAATGTATGTCCTAGGTAAGCAAATAAGCAAAGCCATCATAAGTAATACCTCTTCTGATAAAATGGGGTATCACTGATCCCTGATGACAGAGTCCCTACGACAGAGATGGCCTCGGTTCCAGGAATCCCTCCCTAAGACTGACTGGAAATGGAAGGTTACAGAATTAGATGCTCCATGTCATTAATAACGTGTAAGCTCACCATGGACCCAGCACCTGACAAGAACTGCAGTGGGTCGACATTGGAGGCCCCTTCCTCCAGTCTCGTATCTGGGAAGCCCTTTCAGACATGATTTGATTTTAAAGAAGAGTAATTTCATGACATTTATGCATAAAGTGAACCCATCACGGTTAACCATTGTTCAAAAACCAAAGAGCAGCATGCTGATTCTGGGAAGTCCTCTCACGATCGATGGCATGTGCAATGTCGGAAGGCAGGGACACACATCACAAACAAGGCACATTGTCTCCAGCCCCTAACTGCTATAAGTGTCGTCTACAGGCCAGCGGCATTAGCATCACTTGAGAAC
>NW_007730275.1:69464-164573 GCF_000696425.1 Galeopterus variegatus | reverse complement strand
TCCAGCCCCTAACTGCTATAAGTGTCGTCTACAGGCCAGCGGCATTAGCATCACTTGAGAACTTGCTAAAAATGCAGAATCTTGGTCCCTGAATCAGAATCTGCTTTTTAACAAGATCCCTAGGTGATGAAAATCTTAGAAGCATTTTAAAGTTTGAGAAACACTACTCTAGGTAACAATTCATACACGCATGCATCATCCCCCAGAGGTACTGTTGATGACAATGTCTCATTCTACATGACAGTCTCTCTAAGATGAGGTGGGTCCCAAAGAAAGCATGAGGCCTTGTCATGTCCACCAAGAATAAACCAGATATCCAATGGACAGCTGCTCAGGAGCATGAATAAGTAGCAGTGGCAGGAAATACATGATGTTTCATTAATGTTTGCATCCACTACAGGAAGTCTTCCATGCTTGGAATGCATGCCAAACACCAGGGGATACTGGACCCAGATGCCCCAGATCCCTTCATCTATCTGCCTAAAGAGATGTTTGACCCCAAAACCTTGACAAGGACTTCCTCATGGCTAGGATTTAATAACAAGAGGAGAAAGACAGATGAATCACAGTCACATCTTCCAAGTAAAACAGTATGGCCCCAAACCCCCAAATGGTATTTTCGCCCCAGAGCTGGTATTAGTCCAGGAAAATCACACTGGTGGCTTGCATTCTGGGATCACCGAATTAGTTACTACAAATTACAAAAATAACACTCTGTGCGAAGCAGGCACCCGTGACCCCTTGCTGACATCGGCAATGTGCTTGAGAAACCTTCTGAAGCAAATTTGGATACTAAAACAATGGTTGTCCGATATTAATCATCATAAGTATAGAGACCATACTACGGACAGCCATTCTTTAAGCACCAAAGAACTGCGCCATCAAGGAGAGCTTGGCATCTTCTCCAAAGTTGGTGTCTCTTCCAGAAAATTCTTCTTGGGTGGTCCAGACACTGAGGGTTAGCAGGTCAGCTTTGCACACTGAGAATCAATCACATGCTTGGGGGTCAGTCACTCTCTCTAGCAGGGGAGGGGGTCTGGCCCCAATGACCTATCCCTGAGGTTGGCTTCACGTCCAAAAAGCACCTCCAAGCAGCAGGATTTGATAAGCCACAAATGCTATGCCACCATGACACACACCCAGGACTGCTACAGATCTGTGGCAGCGCCAAGCACGGCCCCACCTCCAAGGCCCTAAGGTCACAGCACAAGTGCCCCCGTGCAAACCTGCTGCACACCATCTCATCTCCACCCAGGCATGAGCCCCTGGGAGGGGCTGCAGCCTGCACCTTTATACGGGACATGGCATATGGCATCCAGGAAGTCCGCTGAGGCAGGATTTGATACTCAAAAAGAAATTGTCCTTGTATGATTCATCATCAATAAAGCAAACACACCAAGGATAATTTCTCCTCAAGTATGAAACAGCAGCACGGGCAGGAACATCAGCACCTCCAGGTCTTTGGCTCAAGGTTGGATGGTGACTGTAACTCAGCAAACCCAGTCTCACAGTAATGTGCACACGCATACATGCACACATGCATACACCATGGATGACCTCCCTTTAAGTACCAGAGGGGCAAGATGCCACAGAAGCCACTCTTCACTCGGCTTGGCATCCTCGCCTGAGTCCTTTGCAGGGCAGAGGGCGGTGGAGGTCAAGGGTCCAGGGACCGTCTCTCATAAGCACAGCAAACAACCTCAGTGGCCCAGCTGACACAGGTCTGCCGACCACAACTGCACGTGGATCCTCGCCTGAGTCCTTTGCAGGGCAGAGGGCGGTGGAGGTCAAGGGTCCAGGGACCGTCTTTCATAAGCACAGCAAACAACCTCAGTGGCCCAGCTGACACAGGTCTGCCGACCACAACTGCACGTGACATCATGTTCTGGAAGCCACCGCAAGAATGGCTTAGCTGTTGAGCATCAAGAGCTTTGGTGGCCCCCATTGTAAATTCAGCATAAACTCTGGGCTCCACAATCCATGCACATACCTGACAGAGGACTTGGCTTCTGTGCCTCAACATTGTTCCAAAAATCCAAGGAGAGATTTTAATAACACCACCACCACCAATAACAGTTTAATAGCACGCAAGAGTCATGACCACCACCTACAAAGTGCTGAGCACCAGGCTCTGTTCTAGGCTATGGACAAGTTTTAACTCATGCAGCCCCAGCAGCCCTACAAGGTGGATGCCAACATGATTCCCCTGTGACATGTAAGACCACAAGCACAGCACGATGAAATCCTTGCCCAAGGTTGCACGGTTAGTAAATGTCAGAGGCGGGATCCAGACACAGGAAATCGAGCTCCAGAGTCTGCGCTCTTGATACTGAAAAAGTGGATGACCCTGTACGATTCGACATGAGTAAAACGAACAGGACAGGGATAACCACTCTCCAAGTACCAAAGGTTAGCACGGAAAAGAAAGCCACTGCCTTGGGTGGACTTGGTATATCTTCAAGGCGGGTCCTGGGGATGAATTAGACGCTGAGGGTTAGTGGATCAGTCATACACACACTGAGCATAACATGCACACACAAGTACCAAATGACAATGGGAATAACAAAACCACTACCCACACCAACACTGACCTGGCCATCAGCTCGGGCTGGGGACTGTCCACTTGGGAAGCAGGGGCCCAGACCACAGCACAGTGCATGCTTTGGGACCCACCCACACATAACCAGGACTGGGGAGGTCCCCAAGGCCGCTGTCTTCCCTAAAGGCCTCTATGTGTCCATGAACTCATCTCTGCAAAGTGGTGACCCATGAGCGATTTGCCACACACAAAACAGACACGCATGGTCATGCACACACATACCGCATCCCTCGCTGAGTGTGGGCTGCGTCCAAGACAAGGTTTGATACTCACAGAGAGCTTGCCCTTGTATATTCCATGTCAATAAACAGAATATACAAAGGGCAACCTCGCTTTAAGTACCAAACAATAACATTAGGCAGGTTCATGGCTATCATTCACGGGGTCGGCCTCGTCTCCCGGGATTCATCCTAGGGAAGGATGGGAGACGCAGGATGAGCAGACCAGGTGGCAAACACCACCTGCCAGGTGTGTGCCTGCTGGTCAGCTCTCCGTCCCAGGGCGCCTGGTAAAGGCAGACCCAGTGGCCCTTCACTGAAATCGGCCTCATTTCCAGGGCATCGCTCCAGATCAGGACTCGATCCTGAAGATTAAGATCGACCCTGCTGGCCTTCTAGTGCACACACAGAGCTCAGCTGCTCGCTTTCTACAGAAGACCCCATGGGGGGACCACTGTCTCTTCCCTGCATGGGCACCAACTCCAGGAAGTTCTCCTAATGGCTAAGGGACTGGGTGAATTGACATCATGGATAAAACAAAGGCCCTGTGGTCACCATCCCTTTGTATTTCCCAAGCAGGTATTGACATCAATGTTTCTCTCTCCCCATTGCCAGCCCCTGCTCTGCCACCCTCTTAGAGGCTGGCATGATGTCCATGAAGCCATACTGAGAAAGAGTTGATATTGAACAGGAGTCAGACCCCACATACCACCAAGCAACAAAGAGAGCAGTCCCATGGCCATCTCCCCAAGAAGGCTCTCTCCCATCGAGGGCCCTCAAGAGAGGAGCAGGAATTGCCTGCTGTTGGTGAGCAGGTGGCATGGCTCATCCCCCAGGTGAGCAGCTCACCTTTTTTCAACAAGACGTACGCTTTCCTTGGACTTGGGGGATGGCGGGGGGAGCCTGCCAATGCCCCTTTCCTGATGCTGGCTGCAGGTCCAGACGACCCCATGGCAGTCAGGATGTGAAAAGCAGATGGTCATATGGCCCAAGCAATGTCTCCACAAACACAGAAACGGAGGCCAGGAGGTCAACTGGAGCCCTAAGGGTCGACAGAATGCTGGCGGTCAGAGGACTGGGGGACACACATTGAGACAGTAGCAGGTACCCTCTGATTTTCCAATATCCATGTACCTGCTGCAGGGCTGACAGTGCCCATGGCTCTTCCCAGAGCTGGCTTCCTGTGTAGAACACTGTCCCAGGCAGAACTGGAATCAAAAATGACCAGTATAAATAGCTCTTGCATATTCATTCAAGGACACCACCTCCAGGAAGCCCTGCTGGGGGTTAGCCAATCAGGCTTCAGCCCATCATGAATAAAGCTGGTGTTTTGTGGCCCACTACCACTCACAGGCTACCCTTGAAGTGGTCTGACATCAAGGTCTCCCTTCTAAGGTTGGTACAGTGAGCAGGAAGGCTTCTCAGTGGGACCTGGCACAGAGAAAGGACAGGGCCATGTGTGATTTATCCTTAAAACAGCAAACCACGGGGCCGGCCCGGTGGCGCACTGCTACAGCACGCCGCTTGGGAGTGCGGCGGCGCTCCTGCCGAGGGTTCAGATCCCACATACAGACCGGCCGCTCACTGGCTGAGCGAGGTGCGGGCACAACACCGAGGGTTGCAATCCCGTTGCCGGTCCCGGTCCGGTACTGGTGTGACACTGAGGGTTGCGATCCGTTGCCGGTCACGAAAAAAGACAAAAAGGAAAAAAAACAGCAAACCACCATTAAACTCAGTGCCGGTGATATCATACACGAAAAGGCCCCTCCGCTGTCCCCCACCAATGCGGCACGGCCTCCAGGGAGTCCTCCAGAGGGTGGAGGGAGGACTCGGGGGCCAGCATCATAGCCAAAGCTCATGTTCCACCAGAACCAGGATGCAAGGACATACCTACCTGAGAAGGGCCGACATCAGTGGCTTTGTCCCGAAGATGAGCTGGATCTGAGTGCTTTCCCAGACAGTTTGATACGCAAATAAGAGTCTCCCTTCGTATATTCGCCATTAATAAAGTGAACATACAAAGGGTATCCTCTCTTCAAGTATCAAAGGGCAGCTCAAAGAGCAGGTGAGGACCACGCCATGTCTTCGCCAGAGTGGGCTTCTTCTCCGGAGGGGCTGAGACCAAGGGTGACAAGCCTCATCTGGACGGCCCTGGACCCTGCACCCTGCATGCTGTGACACCTGGCCCTGAAGCATGTCACACTCAGGACTCACTGCAGGTAGGACTGACTTGTAAGTAAGAGAATGAGTGGGTCTTTCCATAAAGGTAATCAACATGCTTTGGTAAATCTGCTTCAAGTACCACCAAGTTCCGCGGAGAACGGGACCACCACCTTTTTCTCACAGGGCACTGGGTATGGAGGCTTAGCAACCCAGAAGACACGGACTCATCAGGGACGAAGGTGCCCACAGTCACTCTCACCTCTGGAAGAGTTCTTGGTCCACTGTCCTTCCTCTGAGGCTGAGTGTCAACCATCCTAGCAATGACTGGATCCAAGAATACATCACCAGTACCTGACTTGAAACAAACAGAAAGAGGCCCCCATCAGACTCTAGGGACATCTGAGTCATGATGACCACACACACAGCCAAGGCACACTCAGGTGCTTCTCCACATGACAATGTCCCCAAAGGATGGGCCAATGGAGTGGGTGACAGTTACAATGACACGGGCTGGCACTGGGAACCCCACCCAGTCACTTGCCTTAGAATGGCACTGACATCAACGTCCTTCACTCGAGGTTGACGCCCTCTCAAGGATGGAGACCTCAAGTGAGAAGCCAGATGACCAGCATCAGAAGCCCAGCACTGGCTCTGGGTCCGCCAACCGCAAAAGTGTCTGGAGAGGTGCAAGGTTGACACTGTGAGCAAGAAGCCTTCTCGGTGGGACCTGGTACAGAGAAAGGACAAGGCCATGTGTGATTTATCCTTAAAAATGCAAACCACCATTAAACTCAGTGCAGGTGATAGCATGCACAAAAAGGCCCCTCCTCTGTCCCCCACCATTGTGGCATGCCCTCCAGGGAGTCCTCCAGAGGGTGGAGGGAGGACTCGGGGGCCAGCATCATAGCCAAAGCTCATGTTCTGGAACCAGGACGCAAGGACATACCTGAGAAGAGCTGACATCAGTGGCTTTGTCCTGAAGATGAACTGGGTCCAAGTGCCTTTCCAGACAGTTTGATACGCAAATAAGAGTCTCCCCCTGTATATTCGCCATTAATAAAGTGAACATACAAAGGGTATCCTCTCTTCAAGTACCAAAGAGCAGCTCAAAGAGCAGGTGAGGCCCACGCCATGTCTTTGCCAGAGTGGGTGTCTTCTCCTGCAGGGCCGAGACCAAGGGGAGGGGACGGGCAACAAGCCTCATCTGGATGGCCCTGGAGCCAGTCCCTGCATGCTGCATGCTGTGATCCTGAAGTTGGCTTTACTTCCAAGCATCTCTCCAAGACAGAAATGGTTACCAAAAGACAGGACAATCCTGTACGACTTGAAATAAAGTTAATATAAAATAGTTGACATCTCTTTAGGACCTGTGAAAACACCCTGGGAAAAAAACCACTACTTCTGTGCAAAGCCACTTCCTCCAGGAAGTCATCCTGATGAACACTGGCTTATGGGGATTAGAAGGCACAATGAACATGCATCATTAAAGAAAAAACAGAAAACCAACACTTCATGATCAACCACCCATTTACAAATTATGTAGCAGCTGTAAGACAAGTGTCCCTTCTCCTGAATTTGGCATCATGTTCAGAAAGCCAATGGAGCAGTAAGTTGTTTCTCAAAAGCATTCATCAAGTACAAGATTAACCAAAGGCAAGTGAAATCCCCAAGTGCCAACTCTCTCTACTTAAACAGATAATGACATCAGTAATCCAAGGGTCTTTTGGCACTGATGCCAAGAGGAGGCCAATGGATGAAGAGAGCACTGAGGCTTAACAGTTCCAATGACAAGTGCTGTAAACACAACGGGTGCTCTTGGGCCAACCGTAGTGTGGACTGGTATGAACACCCCACCTCTCCCCCGCACGGACAGTAAGACAAAGGATGGGTCTGGTATGAAGGATGGATAGACCAGATTTTGCTGCTGAGCTTTCTTTTACATATCTGGGAGATGAAGCGACCGTGAGGTCTCGTCCCAGAGGCTGGTATCACATCTAAGAAGACCTCCCAGAGCAGCAGCCCCATGGATGCTTTGTCATTACACCAAAGAAGTCACTGTTTTCTAAATATAACAACAGCTCTGAAAAGAAAACCACTCCATCATCTCCAAAGTCAGCATCTCTTCCAAAAAGTTATCAGAAGGATTCATGCGATCAGGACGGTCGAGGACCAGGTCACAAACAGCAAGAAAGAGGCCCATACCCTGCAGCAGGCAGGGATTACTCCTCAAAGAGAACCCATCCTTGTGTATTGATTGCAAACAGAGCAAACACACAAAGGACAACCTCTCTTCAAGTAGCAAACAATAGCACGGGCAGGAAAGCCACTCTCGTTGTGACAAAGTTGGCGTCAGCTCCAGGAATGAACCTAAGACAAACAGATTGGATATGCAGGGCTAGTGGGCGGTCAGCACACCCCACATGTGGAGTACACGCCTGGGGGGACTCACATATCCATTCCTGACACGTCCCCGTAGCAACAACCCCACCAGTGCCCTCTCCTGAAATTGACAGCCCAACCAGGTATTCTCTCAGGTGAAATTGGTTACAGAAAAAGAGGTCGATTCCAGAAAACACATCATAAACATGATAAACATACAGAGAACAAACTTCGTTCAAGGTCCATGAAGCAACACTGAGAGCATAACCTTGTAACAACACATTATGCGCTCAGGGCAAGCGAGCAGATGGCATATATCATACAATATACAATGCTGTATCTGTCCATTCCTGCACCCGGGAGGGTACGGAGAGTGTCCTTTCTTTGATGGCGATTTCACATCCTCGGAGGCTTCCAAGCTGCATTTGATACTGAAAACGTGGATTTTCCTCTATGATTAATCATAAATAATGTACTCATAGAAGGAGAATCTACCTTTTAAATACCAAAGAAGGATTCCGTCCAGGAACACGTGAGCCTGTGCTTGAGTCGTCAGGGATGAAAAGTCACGTAGGGTGGACGTGGTTCCACAGAAGAAATGGTGCGACGGACCCACAGTATAATCTTCACCAAGCCGGCTTCTCCAGATGGTTCTCAGGCGCACCCCATTAATTAATATACAACATGTGGCCCCCACCTTTTCACCTACCCAAACCCTACAGTTTCTTCCAGAAATACTTCCAAAGCGGCATTTGATACTGAAAACATGGATTTTCCTCTATGATTAACCAAGAATCACGTAAACATAGAAGGAATATCCACCTTTTAAATACCAAAGAAGGGTGGAGTTCTGGATAGGACATACCTGTGCACAGCTCATCAAAAACGGACGCAAGACAGCAAAGCAACCTGGTTTCAGTCCCCTGGTGTCGCTGTGATGACACACCACAGCCTCTTTGCAAAGTCGTCTTCTCAGCGTGAGGGGGCTCCTAAAGGTGATGGTCGGCAGACATATGGCATGAATTGAGCACATGTTCTGCGGTCCACCACCTTTCCACTTACCCGCGAGGGCTCAGCCCTGCTTCACTTCCCTGATGGTGGCTTCGGTCCAGCATGGTTTCCAAAGCAGCATTTGATACTGAAAACGTGGATTTTCCTCTATGATTAACCACCAAACACGTAATCATAGAAGGAAAATCTACTTTTTAAATACCAAAGAAGATTTAGTCCTGGAAAGCATAAACCTATGCACAACCCACCAAAAACATAAGTAACATTGTACAGAGCAGACTGTTTAGCTGTCACAGAGAGACTGTGACGACAGACCCCAGCCTCTCTGCTGACCTGCCAGTTCACAAGTGGGACCTCCTCAAGACGGGTGGGTGGTCCGCAGACATATGGCATGAATCAAGCACATGTTCTGGGGTCCACCATCTTCACTTACCCTGGAGGGGGGGTAACTTTACTGTCTCTTCCCTGATGGTGGTTTCAGTCCAGGAATGTTTCCAAGCAGCATTTGATACTGAAAACGTGGAATTTCCTCTATGTTTAACCACAAATAACATAAACATAGAAGGAATATCCACCTTTTAAATACCAAAGAAGGATTTAGTCCTGGAAAGCATGTACCTAAGCATAACCCATCAAAAATAAAGGTAGCAGAGGACAGGCACACTTGGGCATGGGCCTCCTGGGGCTAGCCTCATGGAGGACACAGATCCCAAGGACAAACCTTGCTAACTGAAGCGAGGTTCTGGGATTCACCTTCCGCTCATTCCCTGGGGACGGGGGTCTATCCCTCCTCTCTTCTGATTTCGTCTTTAGAAATGTTTCAAAAGCGACTTTAGATACCGAAAATGTGGATTTTCCTCTATGATTAACCATAAATCTCTTAAACATAGAAGGAACATCCATCTTTTGAATACCAAAAACTGGACAGTCCTGGAAGGCACAAACCTAAAGACGATTCCTCAAAATAAAGGGACGGGAGGCAGTCAAGCTCTTTTTCAGTTCCATGTAGGAGCCACGATGCCAGACCGTGGTCTCTGCACGTCCAGATGATGACAGGCATATGACTGGGGGTCTGCCCTGGTAGGGGGAACCCTAATGTCTCTTCCCCTATGGGGATTTCACAGCCAGGAGTGTTTCCAAAGCAGCACTTAATTCTGAAAAGTGGATGCACTTCAAAAATTCAACATAAATAAAGCAAGCAGACTCCCAAAAATACTATGGACAAAAAAAGAAAAACCCTGCAAGGTTCCTCAAGTCATTATCACCTCCACAAAGCCCTCCTAAAGCACCCGATGACAAATGTCATATAAAAGTGTGTGCTGGAATCTCTTTTCTTATACCTTGGAGGGATGAGGATATCAAAAGAGCCTTCCAGAAAGTGCAGCTTGTGTCCAGAAGTTTCCAACAGGCAGAATTCGGTAAGTCAATGTGATAGACTGTTAGGAATAGGCAAATAGGTCACAAAGAGCACTCGATCTTTTCAAATACAACTAAGGGACAGCAAAGCATGGTGTTCCCCAGCCGCCACCACCCCCAAACTAGCATAGCTTCCAAAAAAAACATTTCAGTGGATTGGATGCAGAGGCTTACTGAAATAGGTGCTGTGGCTCCTCAGTAAAGCATGCTTCCCAAAGCAGAAAGTAAAGCACCTATGATTCAAACCCTATTCTACAACACTGCCATCTCCTCAGGAAGTCCTCCTAAGGACAGATTTAATACTGAGGACCAGTGGGCCATCACACAGTCTTGATAAAAAGAGCACACGCTCTGGGGCCAAGCCTCTATCCCCACTCCACAAAGGAGCACCTACACCCATATCACCTTTCTAACGCTGAAATTGGTTCAAAAAGTCTCGTTCTTGAAAACCGCTGCCTTTCACAAAGGCAGAGTTAGGCCTTCCTCCTAAGGACGAATGGACGCTGAGGGTCCGTGGACCAGACGACACCCACTGTGTACACAGAGGCACAGGCCCTCCACAGTCGTGGCTTCTTAAAGAAGCAAGCCTGATTCCCTCAAAGTCCCCCAAGCCCCATTTGTCATAAATAAGCAAATACACGTGGACCAGCATCCTTCACATACCTGCAGGGGCAGAGCCACTTCCTCCAGGGTGGTGCTGCCTCCTCAAGGCCCTGTTAAAGAGAACATGAGACACGGCCGGTTAGGGGGATCAGACGGTCTACTCTCTGCGACCAAACACCATTCATGTACCAGGAGTGGTCCTTGTAGGCATGGCCATGAAAGAGGCGGGCACGTTATTGAGGAATAACTCCTGGCTGGGTTTTGGGTTGTTTTTTTAATTGAAATGCAGTCAGCCAGGAAGATCTGGGATATAAGGAGTGACGAGCCAAGGTGTCCTGGGAACAATGTCAGCCCACCCACTGTCTCTTCCCAGGAGTTGGCACCATTCTCGGAAGGTCCTGCTAAGGCTAAGATCTTAGCTAGGGTACCAGGGGCTAGTGGACTGACGTATCAGTGTCTGCTTATAGGGCCATCGGCTCCGTGGGGTCAGACTTCAGCTATACGGGACTTGTCTGAGACCACAGCCTTAACTGGCATCATCCGCTCCCCCCTGCAGCCATCCCCATTTCCTCCTGGAATAGCCTGCCCTGAGAGAACTTCATGCATACACCACTCGCTGGCCAACAAACCCTGAGGAACCTCCTCCCCGGGTTAATAACAGGGGTGTGGCCTCCAGGGAGATGACAGAAAAATAAGTCAGAGACCACGGCCTGAGAGTTGGGCACCTCCTGCCCAAGGAGGGAAGGTGGGATGTGGGTATCTGAAGACTGTTCAAGGACCTTGTAGTCTCCCTTTCGGTTAGGCATCTGGAAATTCTAACTTTCCCAAGCCAATCGGTATTCAGTATTTTTTCTTAAAAAGATAAAATTATTATTGAAATAAATTATGTTATAAAACATCAGTATGCCTGCCATGGATTTATGAAAACTCTCAGCATCGTCTCGCACTTTCCATCTTTGTGTTTTTAGTGTATATCTATCTCTCATCTATTCTTGCAGATTTTAAGCTTTCAAAACCAAGGGATTTGATAGTGTATACTTTGGGGTTCTTCTCAAATTCTGAAAACTGTGTTACACATCTTTTTGTTCACTTTTCTTTGTGAGTCCTTTGAAAAGAAATTGGTATTATCGAATCTGATTTTTGATGTATAGATTTACCTCAGAAGATTACACGGTGATTCGTTCAATGAATTCTCAAGCCTCAAAATAAAAAGTAAATAAAGGAAAACACTGGCCGTCTGGTCAACCATCTGCTCACATAACCCTCAGCAAGGGGCTGACGCCCACATCTCATTCCTGAACTTGACACCACGTACAGAAAGTCCTTCAAGGAGGTATCTCATGCTAAAGAGAGATCAACTGTGTCACACTCGCCACACACAAAGCGAACACACCACAGACAACCTCCCTTCCAACATTTCAGACCAGTCTCTGTGGTCCTGCCTCTCCACCAGCTGCCGGGGCATCCTCCTGCAAAGAAATAAATGGTTAATGCACAGAGAACATTTCCCATCAAAGACACTGAGCTCCCTTAGGGCCATCCTTTGACATACCTGGGGTGGTGCAGGTAACAGTGAGCCTCCTGACGTAAGCAGCAGTGCTCAGGAGCCCTCCAGATGGGAGATGAGGCTCCATTCTGACAGAGAATGGTACTTGTCATGTTTTCTCAGGCACAGAACAAAGGCATCACTGGACAACTGTTCTTCACATTCCGCAGGTGACTCAGAACCAGAATCCCCTCCAGGAGGTCCTCGGGCTGAGGGTCCATGGGCCAGGCGGCACGTGGCATACAGAGAATACACAGCCAGCCCTCTGCTGCCATGGATGTGCCTTCCCTAAAATTGGCACCTCATAATCTGGAAGGCTGGTACTGGAATTAGCAAAGCAGGTTAACTGCGCATGCGGCATCTTGGACAGCCTTTCTTGATGGACCATCCTGTTGTGAAGACAGCTGCTTCTTCTCCAAAGGTGTTTGTGCCTCTGGGAAGATCTGTGGTGGGAGGACAGGACCCGGAGGATGAGTGGAGCAGCAGCCAACTGTTCAGAAGGGCACGCACTACGGCTAGCATGGTCCAAGTGCCACACTTGGGGCTGCCATTAGCCTCTCTTCCCAGCAGTCGGTGCTAGGCTTCGGTGATAGCATAGAAATGCACCCATAGTTTTTGTCATAAATAAAATGAAGAAACATGAATAACTTTCCCCTGAGGGCAGAGCTCCAGGAGATCCACCTAGGGGAGAGGGATGCTGAGGTTAGTGGCCCAGGTGACAGGGTGCTAGCATCAAGGCAAGCATCTGGGCAAGAACCCCACTCACCCCAGAGAGCAGCTGATGCCACCAAAGGTCTGAGCTTAAACAGCCTTTCCTGCAGGTCAGATCTGATATGAAAAGAGGCTGGTCATGAATGACTGATCACAAATAAACCAAGTTCACTGGGGAAAACCTCTCTTTGAGTACCACAGAGCACAACTGACCACAGAACCCCCTAGGAGCCCTTCCAGGGAGAGGGGCCAAATGTGGAGGGTTAGAGACCCTGACGGCAGCATCTCTGACAAGCACATGTTCTGTGGTCAGCCGTCCATGTGCTGCTCTCCTAACTTGGGACCCACACTGGCCTCCCTCCTCTGCTGATGACATCTAGAGGCACATCGTTCTGAGGCAGGATGGGAACCTGGAAAAGGTCGGGCTGGGAGGGTTAGTCCCCAAGGAAGCAGCCACTCGGGAACACCCCTCTCCTGGAACCACAGGGACCACTGCCTCCCACCACAGTTGGTGTCCCCAGTCAATTTTTCCACAGATGTATGTGTGACAGTCCACTAGGTGACATGTCCTGGTTGAAATACCCCTGACAACCATCCACTTAATCACTGGAGAGAGTCGGTGGGTGGGTGGTTCTCAGCAGTTACTTGTCTTTGTTGTTGTTGCTGCTGCTTTTCAGTTTTATGATTTTTCTGGCTGCTCTCATCTGAGCACTTGTCAGATGTTGGGGACATTCTCCACAATAAAGCCAAAAACGTGTTTCCCCAACCTCCCTTGCAGTGGGGAGCTAGCACGAGACCGAGGTCTTGCCAGCCATGCCTGTTCTGAGAGGTGGGAACGGCCTGGGGCTGGACTGGGGCTGGGCCGACACCAAGTGTCCCTGAACCCACTGAGTCAACGAGGGGGCCGCTCTAAGGCAAATCCTCCGTGTACATACCAAGAGAGGGAGGGACACCAAGGTCCGTTCCCCACAGTTCCACCGAGACCAGGGAGCTCTTCAAGATGAGATTTGATACCGAAAAAGAAGTGCACCATGTTTGTTTCGTCACATATAAAAGCGAAAATAACATGGGCAACTTCTTCTCAGGTACCAGCCATCAGTACTTCCTCTCCTCCAGCTGTCCACCTGGGTGTGAAGGGATACAGAGGGTTAGGGCGTGGTCGTGTGCTCGATCAAATGTGACAGCCATGGGCATGTGCTCACCTGGCAAGCTGGAAGCCCCACCAGGTGAGCTGAGACTGAGCAGAGGCGGACTGCACGAGAATCACCATGGACAAAGCAAACCAAAGACCGACTCCGTCCACTTCAGGATCCCAGGAAGTCTTCATGGGCAGAATTCAGTAATCGAGGCAGACGGGTTCTGGAATGTTGACAATCCACCGCACAAATGCTCATGGAGAGCGTCATTTCAGAGAAGATGGGACGGTCCTGGACCTTGCAGAAGAATCTCTTTCAGGAGTCAGGGGTGCCAGTAAGTCTTCCTCTGGACAGCTGGGAAAACAAGGATAAGGAATTCAGTGAACTAAGCCAGCGATGCAGCATTAGCTCTCAGTCAGCCCATCTGCTCATGTGACCTGCGTGATCTGGACTTCTCTGTCGCCTCCCTAAAGGGCTCCTGTTTCCTCGGAGACATGGTTTGGTTCTCAAACACTAGCAGCTCGATGTGACTTGTGACCAATACAACAAACCTATCACAATAGCTTCCCCACAGTCGGCATCTCTTGTAGGAAGTCCTCCCAGGAAGAGATGGATACTGGGGTCCACCACCCTTCAGGACTCCTGGAGAGGAGCCCATGGCCCCTCCCGGGATGCAAAATACATTAATTGTGCATTATTTGTCATTCATAAGTTAAATCACTGGGATCACTCACGTTTTTGAAGTACAAACACAGTAAGTCCATAAGAAAAAGTCATCTTTCACCAAGATCCCATCCTTAGATAGGAACCAAGAGAAACACATGCTTGAAAGAATGCAGGTTTTTCTAGTCACACTGACAGCAGTTTGGTATCATCTGCAATATCACAGGTAAGATAAAACCCAACTCAAATTGGCTTAAACAATAAAGGGATGTATAGATTTACAGAACTAAAATGTACAGAGGCATGAAAGCTTCAGGCAGGGTTTGATCCAGGGACTCAAACAATGTCACCCTGGTCCCAGTTCCTCTCTGGCTCTCTAATATGCCCTTCATGGTACAGGCCTCCTCTTCTGTGTCTGCACAGCTCCATACACTCCCCTCTTAACCTTTAAATGGCAGTGGGACTTTCAAAGCTCACAATATCACATCACGCAGATGAAGGGAACAGAGAGGGTCTACTCTGCTAGCCCTCACAGGAAAGAGAAATATTTCCTTTCCCAGAAGCCCCAGAAAACATCTCCTTGCATCTCTTTGGCCTGTGGGGTTGGGGCTCCTTTTGGAGCCACTCACAGTGGCAAAGAGGATGGACTGAGGACCTGGGCCAGTAGGGGGAAATCCAACCTAAGCCACAGGGAGAAAGAGCTGTCATAAGAAAAACCACGGGAAACTTAAGAAGGAAGAAAGGACACAGAGTGGCAAAATCGTGGCCAATGTCTCCTGTAAGGGCCAACATGTCTTCCCTGAAGTTGGCCTCCGGACCAAGAAGTCTTCATGGCAGGAGAGGGTACTGAGGAAGAAGTGCACCGCGAATGTTTCGTCACAAATAAAGCGAAAAAGACACGGGCAGCTTCTCACTAAGCACCGCACGTCAGCGCCGGCAGCAGCGTCTCTGGCCTGAGGTCGTCGTCACTCCGGCGGACTACCTGAGACCAAACGGGTCCTGCTCCTGCACCTGGCAACATGCGACAAAGACATGACCTTGCCTCCAGGGCAAACCCCACTTCTTGCACCTTGGGGTGCTCTCACAGGGGTGCCCCCTCCATGCAGGTGGCATGGGGTCCAGGAGGTTCTCGTTTGCAGGATTTGTGCAATTCATCGTTTTTTAAAATGAAGTCTCCTCCTCACTATCACAGAATGACAATGACTCAGAAACACTAACTTTTTTTCCCCAAAAGTCCTCCTAGGGATACATGAGGAGAGACGAGGAGGAGCCATGTGGTCAACTATCGACTCCGCTAGCGGGGCAGACAGCGATATGGCTTCCCTGATGGGGCCCTGAGCCAGTCTTCATGAACCGGACACCAAAAAAGATGTTTTCATGTTTGTCGGAAAAAGAAAACAACTCATGGGCAGCACTGCCTGTTGAAGTGGAATGACCAAGGGCCCTGAAGTACACAGCATCACCCTTGTTGACCCGCCTTAGCTCGAGATGTGCCCCCCACAGCACCCAGGAAACTGGAGGCTATGAGTGACAGACGAAAGGTGCAGAAAACCCAAGTTCTCAGTTGGCCCCTGTGGATGACTGACTCATTGCCTCCGAATCCTCACCCAGCCCTGCACCCACATCCCCGCCATGACCTCCTCACAGGTGGCACGTCCTTCCCCCACCCTTGTCTTTGGGCCTGGCCATGTGACTTGCTTTGGCCAATGATATATGGGCAGAAACATAGGCCCCTGTGGATGACTGACTCATTGCCTCCGAATCCTCACCCAGCCCTGCACCCACATCCCTGCCATGACCTCCTCACAGGTGGCACGTCCTTCCCCCACCCTTGTCCTTGGGCCTGGCCATGTGACTTGCTTTGGCCAATGATATATGGGCAGAAACATGTCTCAGAGCCTCAGTCATAAGAGGATTTTGCATTTCCACTTACTTTCTAGAGCCTCTGCCACCACCATGAGAACATGCCAGGTGGCCCAGGAGAAGGGTGAGCAGCGTGGAGTCCTACCTCACCCCCAGGGGAGGCCTCGTCTCCAGAAGTCATCCTAGGTATGCAAGGGACACATAGGATTAGTGTATCAGGAGGCGAATATCCTGAACAGAACGTGTGCTCTCCGACGTCACACCCACTTCCACACCTCTCCATGGACGATAACTCCAACATGCCTCCCCTGAAGTTGCTGTCCCATCCAGAACGCATCTCAGGCAGGGTCTGATATTGAGAAGCACTTGCTCTCCGACGTCACACCCACTTCCACACCTCTCCATGGACGATAACTCCAACATGCCTCCGCTGAAGTTGCTGTCCCATCCAGAACGCATCTCAGGCAGGGTCTGATATTGAGAAGCACTACTTGGTGTTTGGTCCTCATAAGTCAAGCAAAGCTGGACAACAGACATAGCAAAGCTGGACAACACAATGACAAAGTCTCTTTCCCCAGGTAATGAGTGTGGACTTGAAGTTTGCCCGGGGCGGGGCTGGATTTGGAGGGGTAACGACCCAGGAGGGGCACAAAACAACCATGCCGCAAGCGTTACTCACCAGTGGTGGCGCTGACACCAATGGCCCCGCCTGAAATCTGGCTTCACATCCAGGAAACCTTCCAGGGTGGTGTTTACTACTAAAAAGAGATGGACCATGTAACATTCATCGCACTCATGGCGAGCTCGTCCGATGGCTTCTCTTCAAACACCACAGGATGAAGTCAATAGCACAACCGCACATGCTCCCCGCAACAGCGCTGTCTCACACACACAGCGCCCCCCAAGCCCTCCCAAGGACCAGGTAACACACACATCCCGCACTTGGCATGGGCCGTGGGGTGCACCTTCCCTTGTGGGGCGCTGACACCACGGCCTCCTTCCTAACATTGTCTGAGGTTGGGCTAACAGCCCTCCCGGGCATGATTTCACACTAAGGAAGAGATTATTCATGGATGATTGGTTATATTTATTTTTCAAAGGTGGGAGGGGAGGCCCCCATGAAGTGCATCCACTCTAAATCCTGCACGTTCACACTGGCCCCCAAGTTTCCCACGTCTTCTCCAAAGTTGCCATGAGCACCAACATGTCATCCACAGATGGACTGGGCGCTGATGGATAGTCAAACGGGTGACCTACAACATAAATGAAGTGCACGTCACCAGTCTACCATCCCCTCAGCTACCCTGTAGAGTGGCTGGCACTACTGTCCTTTCAGTGACGTTGTTGGTATGTCCAGAAAGCCATCCGAGCAGGACCTCCCACCATGAGTCATAAAATAGACAAAAACCACAATGTGCAACCTCCCTCCACCATGGATGCACGGTCCTTTCAACAAACTTGGTGTCCTTTCCAAGGAGCCCTGCACAGGAGGGCTGGATCCTGAGGGCTACGCACACACGACACATGTCACACAGTCCACCTTCCTTGTGCCTACCCACAGTGAAGCTGGCAACGTCCCTTCCCTGAAGGCTGCATCAGGAACAGAGAAGTGCCTCCAGGGTGGGATTTGATACTAAAAAAGAGGTTTCCCGTGTATGTTTCATCATAAATAAAGAGAAGACAACACGGACAACCTCTCCTTCGAGTATCTTAGTTTAGCACTGATCAAAAGACAAATAAAAACAAAAACAAAACTGCGGAATCTTCGCTGATGCTGGTGACACCTCCAGGAAGTTTTCCCAAGTCCCCATTGCACCGGGCAAACCAGATGTCATACGTCTCACAGAAGAGGACAGATTGGTTCACATAACATTCATGCACCACATAACAAGTGTTCCAGAGTGGTTTCTGGAGGTCAGCCAAAAAACCCTTTGAGACTTGATACTGAAAAGAGGTTGTCCAGGAGATATTTTTCACCAATACAGAGAACATTTTTCTTGGTGTTGAAGCTTCTTCTGGAAGTCCCTCAGGCTTCAGGGAGTGCCCCCAGTAATAATGGTTTGTGTCCCGAAGTCAGTGCATAGGGAGAGCTCACAAATAAATCTCAAATTCTGTGGTCAAGAGGCAGGTGGCGTGGTCTGCAGTGAGTCAGCACCCAGCCCCTGCATGGAACTGGCTGTGGGTCCAAGCAGTCTTCCAGGCAAGGTGTGATTCTAAAAACAGATGTATGGCATCAGATTAGTTGTAAATACGGTGAGTGTCCCTTACAAGCTCCTGCTGAGAAAGGTGGGGGAGCCAGGCCCCATCCTCCAGATCAAACACCCCTTCATGCCTTCCACTGCCTTCCATTTAATTTAGTAAAGTTAAGAAATAAAAACAAGTTTCATTTCCTGAAGTTACCTTGCCAAATGTTTGCACCAATTCCAGGTTGGTTTTTCTGTTTGCTGTGAAACTCCTTCTACCATAATCTTTTCACGGTAGGGAGGACATTGATAATTCCAGACTCTTTTTCATTTCAGCAGAGTTAGACCAATTCTGACAGGATTGGAGAATCAAGGAGTTGAGAACAGGAGTCAAGAATCAAGGGACAGAAAATTCCAGAACAGAGGACAGAGAAGAGAGTCGCCAAGCCTCATAATCTGTCTTCTGGTCCCTGCTCAGCCACCAGAGTGCCCAGTCTGCATGGACACAGCAGCCCCCGTCCTGGGTACATCACAGGCAATGGCATGTGTGCAGCTGTCACATCTCCTCCACCTTCTCTCTCTTTTCTCTCATTGGAGATTTTTTCAGGTGGAAGGAATAGTGTTTGGGCATCAGTTAATATGAAAGATTGTCATGCCAGTCCTCGCGGCCACTACCTCTGTTCTGGCTCTAATCAAATAAAGTAGGGTTGAAGGAGAAAAACTTGGCCCTTCTTCAGAACCTGATGTCCTCCACCCAAACAAGCCCCTTCCCCAAATGCCACAGATAAGTCCAGAACCCAGAGTCACAACCTAATGCCATCAAAAGAAATGCACCACCAACAACCTACTTCTGGGGCCTTGGCTTTAGAGCCAGCAAAGAACCACTTCCTTCCTGGGGGGTTGGCATCAATCCACAAAGTCCTCCTGAAAAGGACTGGGCACCAAGCATCGCCACCAGACACAATGGGCAGGCAGCGGAAGCGCACGTCTCATCTCACACGCCCTGATGGGGTGGACCACTTCTGTCTTGCCAGGGAAGCCTTCCAAGCTGGCATTTGATACTGAGGAGTGGTTGGAGGAAATGATTTGTCACAAAAGAAACAAATCCACAAGAGGAATCTTCTCCTCAAGTATCATAGAGAAGAACCATCTACAGAAACTCAGCGATTTCCCTGACGTGGGCACCAGCTCCTCAGGATAGACTGCATACGTGGCCGGTGGACCAGGTGTGGCCCTGGTAAAGCGCACACCCTATGGTCAGCCTTCCACTCACTTCTCCTGGATCAGGGCAGATGACAAAGCCTCTTCCTTCAAGTTTGCAAAACATCAAGCATTCCTCCAGATTTAAAATAAATCAACTCCAGAATTCTTGTTAGAAATAAACAGTCCCAGCCCAGGCCAGCTCCTGGGACCCCAAAGTCTCCTCCTGATCTCAGAACCAGCTTTTCTTCCCTAAGGTGTCCTTATGTCAAGAACATCATTTCAGAATAAACTGGAGGCAGAGGGCCATGTTTGAGGCCACCCACACGGCTGTCCAGGGCATGCTGTCTGTGTGGTATGCGTTTATCTCCTGCGAGCCTAGCTAACTCCATGACCATCACTGAAGGTGACAAAGACCAGCCATTCCTCCAAAGCAGGGCTGGATACTGTAGTAGGTTGGCTGTGTGTGATTCATCAGAAGCAAGGTGAGTGCAGCCTCACATAACCTACCTGCACGTCCCAGGTGTAGAGCTGTCCTGGTGACCACTGTCTTCCCCCAGGTGGGCATCATGTTGAGGAGTCCTCCTAAATAGGGATAAGATATTGAGGGTTAGTGGAATGGGTGAGAAACATCAGAAATAAGGGGCAGGCTCTGTGCTCAACTATTTATCCATGTCCATTTATTTATGTTCACAGCGTCCCCTCCCTGAAGCTCAGGTCTGGACCAGAAGTCCTCCAAGGTGGGATCTGATACTGGAAAAGAGGTTAACCAGGTGTGTTTCATCCTCATTAAAGAAACAGAAACCCAGAAAACCTCTCTTCAGGTACCACCAATTAACACTGACAAGACCACCAGTGATTCTTCCTGATACTGGAAAAGAGGTTAACCTGATACTGGAAAAGAGGTTAACCAGGTGTGTTTCATCCTCATTAAAGAAACAGAAACCCAGAAAACCTCTCTTCAGGTACCACCAATTAACACTGACAAGACCACCAGTGATTCTTCCCCAAACTTGACATTCGGTCCTGGAAGTCCTGTTAAATATGTATTGGACACTGAGGGTTAGTAGAACAGATGACATAAGTCAAAATAATAAGGCACAAGCTGTGTGATCAACCACAGACTTCGGTCCACTGGATGGGAGCTGACAGTAACGCCCTTCCCTGAAGCTGAGGTCTGGACCAGAAGTCCTCCAAGATGGGATTTGATACTGGAAAAGAGGTTAACCAGGTGTGTTTCATCCTCATTAAAGAAACAGAAACCCAGAAAACCTCTCTTCAGGTACCACTGATTAACACTGACAAGACCACTGATTCTTCCCCAAACTTGACATTCAGTCCTGGAAGTCCTGTTAAATATGGAATTGCACACTAAGCGTTAGTTGATTTGCTGGAGTAAGCCATTAGTGGCATGCATGCTGTCCATCAACCATCCATCCAAGTGCCCCAGTGGAGCAGACCCCCATGGAACATTCTTGAAGTTAGCATCATGGCCAGAGGGTGAAGATACAGTAGAGAGGCTGGTCATGGGAACTGTCACATTTATGGTTAACCCCCAGGGCAATCTTTTCTCAGTTACTGGAGAGAGGCTCAGATGCCCCAAACCAAGACCGACTCCAAGGTCGTCCCAAGGACTCAGTGGACACTGAGCTGTGGTGGGCCAGACGACCTGTGTTATCAATAAAGTGCATACACTGCAGTCAGCTGATCACTTGAGCACTTTGGGATGGTGTAGACAGCATGCCCCTTTCTTGAATTTGGATGGCCCCAAGTCTAGGAAGCCCTCCAAGGAAAGAGATGGTACTGAAAATAAGTCCAAGCCTGCCATATTTGTCACATGTGAGGTGAACGCCTCGACGATGCTCTCTCTTCTGAGTCTAGCAGAGTTGCAGCCGGCCCCAGTTTACTGTTTCCCCAGAAGTTGACACCTCTTCCAGGAAGTTCTCCAAGGGAGGATTAGATACTGAGGGTTAGTGGACCAGGTCACAAACGGCACAAATAAAGCGTGTGCTCTCTGGTCAACCATCTCATGTATCCAGGCACGTGCTGATGCCACTCTCCTTGTCCTCAAGTCACCCCTGCCCTCGAAGCCGCCAAGCCAGAGAAGTTTGCTGAGAAGAAGGCTGCCACACACGGGTTATTGTCACACACAGGACAGACACATCACAGACCCCGCTGGGTTGCACTGAGCGCAGACCTAGGGTGCCCACCCCACAGTTGATGTTAGCTCCGAGAAAGCTTGCAAGGCGGGATTAGATACTGCAAAGAGGTCGACCGTGTAATGTGCGCCATAAATAAAGCGAACGCGCCACGGACCACCTCTCTCCAAGTACCAAGCAGCAGCAGTATTGACACCAGGACAGTGGCTCTTCCTCAAAGCTGATATCACCTCCTGGAAGTCTTCCAAGGCGAGATGTGATATTGAGAAGAAGTAGACCATGTGTCCTACGTCATAAATAAAGCGTACACACCATGGTCAACCGCATCTTCAAATACCATGAAGTGACACTGACCCCTGCCTCTCTTCCCTTAATTTAGTATCACCTCCGGGAAGCCCTCACAATGTGCATCATGAACTACCAGCAATTAGCAAATGTGGCAATGACCACAAACCATGTCCAATGTGGCTACCACCTCCAGGATGCCCTGTAAGACTGGGATAGGGTGCCGAGCATTGGTTGGGAGACCAAGTGGCCAAAGTCATAAATAAAGCACATGATCTGCAGCCAACCACCCTGTCATCTACACTGGACAGAGCCTACCACACAGGCCCTGCTCTCAGGTTGGCATGGCCTCCAGGAAGCCCCGAGACTGATGCTGAGAATTAGTGGACCATGTTACATACATCATAAACAATGCGTACGCTTTATGGTCTACCATCTCTCCAAGGACTGTGGAATGGTGCTGAAGCCAGACCTGTGTGTCTTCCACGAAGTTGGCTTTGCCTCTGGGAAGCCCTCTGTGACTGAATTTGATATTGAGAAGATGTGGACCATATTACATACGACACAGAGATAGCGCATGTTCTATGGTCAACCATCTTTTCAGGTACCGTGGAGAGGGCTGATGTCAGAACCGGCGTCTCTTTCCTCTCGTTAGCAACACCTCCAGGAAGCCCTCTGAGGCTAGACGCAGTATTGAGAAGAGGCCACCATGCAATGTCTGCTACAGATGCAGTGGACGCAGCACAGAGGAACCCCTCGAGGACCCACAGTGGAGACGACGCCGGGGCTAGTGCTCTGCCTGACACTTAGTATTGCCTACAGGAAGCCCCCCAAGGTGCATTCACTGTTATGAAAGGGTGGACCCGGTAGCATGCATTGTAAGTAAAACATATGAAGCATGGTCAACTTCTACTAAGCACCCTGAGGCAATGCTGGTACCAGAACTGGTGCCTCGTCTCCTGGGGTTGAAATGACCTCTGGAGAGCTCCAAGGCTGAATGTGCTATTGAAAAGAAGTAGACCATGTTACATACGCTGTTAATAAAATACATGCAGTGTGGTTGAACCCTTTTCAGATACCGTGAGCTCGGTGCTGACGCCAGAACCAGTGCTCTGTCTCTTAGGGTGGCTGCATCTTCAGCAAGTTCTCCGAGGCTGGACTGGAGATAGGGAAGAAGTGGGCCAGGGAATGTGCTTTATCTGTAAACATACATGGTGGGATCAATCAGATCTTCATGGAGGGCCAATGCTGGGTCCAAAACTGGGGCATCTTCCCCCAAGATGGCTAGACTTGATATGGAAAAAAGATAGACTGTACACGCATCATCAGTGACAAAAACGAGTCAGCGTGTCTTCAAGTACTGGGAGTGGCACCGCCTCGTGCACCCAAACTGTCCCTACATGGGCATAATATCCTGAAGTCATCTGAAGACAGCTTTGAGGGTAATGAGAGGCAGCCTGTGTAATATCCCTTGTTCATGAACATTTAGGGCACCAACCACTGTTTCTTCAAGTACTATGGGGGAATGTACTTGAATGTACAAGGCTGGAAGCAGGACACCTTCCTGGAGGTTATCACTGTCCTGAGGAAGACCTTGGAGGCTGCATTTGACACTGAGGAGAAGATTGTGTCACAAGAATTAACAGATAAAAGCACCATCTAACCATCTCCCATTCTGCCAAGTACCATGGCACGGGGAGGTTACTGAGACCAGCGTCTCTTCTCTAACTTCAGGCTCTCTCCAGGATGGTTTGGATGGCTGGGCAGGATACCAAGAAGCGGTTTACCGTCCCACATACATACTCAAAATGTATGTGGGACGGTAAACCATTTCTTCAAGTACCGCACGATGGCAGTGATGGCTGGAGGAAGGCTCATGTCCACAGAGTTGCCTCAGGGCAACCTCTTCAAGGCTGCATCAGAGGCTGAGAAGAAGCAGGTCATTGCATCTACTAAACAAGAGTTGCGTAGTCAACCATGTCAATGGATGCCATGAAACAGCACTGATCACGGAAAGAAGCAACGTCTCCTCCCCAGAGATGGCGAGATTTCCCAAGGCAGAACTTGATATAAGAAGAGGGAGATTATGTCATTTCGCATCATGCAGAAAAAAACATGCCATACAGAAAACCATCTCTTCAGGTGTTATGGAGAAGCCCCAACGGTGGGTCCAATGGCGCCTCCCCGAAGACGGCGTCGTTTCCAGGAGCCTCGGGGATGGATTTGATACTGAGGGTTAGTGGACCGTGTTACATACGTCACAGATAAAGCGTACGCTATACGGTCTACTATCTCTCCAAGTACCACACAGAGACGCCGAGGACAAAGGCTGAGGACACGTCCAGAAAGCCCTCCTAGGCTTTGAGCTGGGTGGATCAGAGGGCAAGTCGAGCACAACACATGCATCACACGACAAGCACACACAGGCTAGGAGTCTGGTCTTCATGGTCAGGGGTCAATGCTGACGCTGGAACCAGTGGCTCATCCCCAAAATGGGCAACTCCTCCAGGAAGCCCTCCAGAGTTGGAAGTCCCACTGAGCAGAAGTGGACAATGCTACGGGTTTCATCACTCCAGCAATACTGATTAAGTGCCTACTCTGTACAGGCACTGCGCTGGGTCTGAAGGAATGGGCAGGTGGGCACAGTGGGAGCAAGGGCACGGCATGTGGCTAACAGAACTGTGTGGGGGAGTGGGGAGCAAAGTCAGAAATGTAAAATGGCCTGTGTGCAACCAAAAAGAACACCTGTCTCGTTAAACTGAGCAGGCCAAACGAATATTACCGGGGCACTGCCTGTTTGTGAGCCCTAGTCTTGGACATAAAAAAAAAAAAGTCTGCCACATGGCCTTATATGCCTCAAACTCAGGGGCATTTCCAGGAGGTCCTCTTAGACTGGATTGGATTCTGAGCAGTAACCACCATGCCATCTTCATGAACAAAGCAGGTGTCATTTTGGTCTCCCACCTCCCTAAGGTCAGAACCACTGTCTCATCCCCAAACTCGGCACTGCCTCTGGAAAACCCTGAGACTGAACATATTGATAAGAGGTGGACATTAGTACAGACATGGGAAACTCCAACATAGGGAAGCATCTCTTCAATGCCTTGGAGCATGATGGAGGCTCAACTGGTGGGTCCCCCTAAAGATAGTACTGGCTCCACGAAGCCCTCCAAAGCTTGCCAGCCTACTGGGAATTGGTGGATCATGTCACACAAATCTTTCCTCACATGCACGCCACATGGCAAACCATCTCTTCAAGTACCATGGCTGAGGCTTGAACCAGTGTCTTTGCCCTCAAGTTGCATCACCTCCAAAACTCCCCAGAGGGAGACAGGCCTTGTTGCATAAGTCAGACATCAACCACAGATAACAGGAATTACACAGAGCATTGCTGAAGCTAAACCCAGTGTTCTCTTCCCTGACGTTGGCAACACCTCCGGGGTGCCCTCCGAGGATGGATTGGATACTGAGAGTTAGTGGACCATGTTACATAGGTCAAAAATCATAACGCCTACGTTCCATAGTCTACCATCTCTTCAGGAACCATGGAATGATGTTGACCCTCAGAACCAGGGCCTTGTCCCTGAAGTTGGCGTCACTTCCAGAAAGCTTTCTGAGGCCTGATTTGGCATTGGGAAGCAGGCACATGGTGAACATTAACAACCCTCCTCAAATATGGGTGAATGGTGCTGATTGGGAAGGATCTCTACCCTGAAGTGGTATCTGCTCTAGAAAGGCCGTGCCAACTCAGAACGGTGGAGAGAAGGCAAACCATGCAATGCCAACCGTGGTTTGGCCACTATGTGGTCAACTATCTCTTAGTCAAAGCAAAGGGCAGTGTTTTGCTCTGCATGGCAGAACAAAACACCCTAAGGGCAGAGGTCATCGTATGAAAGGTGTCCCTCAACCTCTGTGTAACAACCTGCCCAAGCTCACCCAAGCTGTGACAGTCCTCGCCATTTACTACACCACCCTATAGTTTGAAAGCACAGAGCTGAGTGGACAATGAGCTCCTCTGGCTCCTGGTCAACATCTCCATCTTCTCCAAGAGGCCTTCCTTGAGTTGCTCCATCTCTCATAGCCCAGCTGTCGATATCACCACTCCATACGAATGGGATGCAGGGCCATGAGATTAGTTAGTCTCCAATGGAAGGGCAAGAGCAGACTGCTGGATAGCCCTGCAGGAGGGCATGGAAGTCCTCCAAAATCCTTAATCCCCGTGTAGATTGTGTCCTCCCCTGCTCACAATCCAGTTGTCGAAGTCCAAATTCCATAGAATGGTATTCAAGATTTGAGCCTTCATCCCATCATCCTCCCCTACTCCCTGCACAGGTCAGATAATCTAGGCCAAGAGATTACTCTCCACACCCCACACATTGTCCACATGCCTTTGCTCACAGTGTTTCTCCACTCCAGAGATTATCTCTGCTTGCATCTCTCTCAAGCCCAACCAACTAAATGGCAGTTCCATTCTGAGCCTTGACACCATCTTTTTGACACCACCTCAGCCAACTCAGGCTTTTGCATCCTCTGATCCTCTACGGTATTCTGCCTGCACCTCTCCTCCTGCCCAATCACATGTGGTCAGTCATAGAGATAAACTCACGTTTATTAAACATCTAAGAGGTACTGGAGCTAGAGTGGTAAATAAGACACAGTCTCTGCTTTCCCATAGCTATTAGCTTAGCAGAGGAAACCCACCTTAAAATATTTATTGCAAAGCATTGCTTTCAAAATTAAAACAGGATGAGGTGTGTGAAGGAGCAGACAAGAGGATATCACCAATCAGGGAAAGCTACTCAGAAGAAGTTTAGAGCAGAAGATGAAGGATGAGGGGACTAAGCCGGGCAGAGAGGGGACAAGAGTAGACAATGTAATTGGAAGCAAGGGACTGGATAGAGCATGGACCAGATGAAGTATGGACCAGACAGAACATGGGCTGGATGGAACATGGACTTATGAAACATGGACTGGATGAAGTATGGACCAGGTGGAACATGGACGGAATAAAGCATTGACCAGATGGAACATGGACAAGATGGAACATGAACCGAATAGAGCATGGACTGGATGGAGTGGAATTTGGACCAGATGGAATATGAACTGGATGGAGTATGGACTGAATGGAACACAGACAGGATGGACCATAAGCTGAATGGAGAATGGACTAAATGGAACATGAACTGGATGGAACACGGACCAGATGGCACATGAACTGGATGGAACATGGACTGAATGGAGCATGGACTGACTGGATGGAACACAAATTGGATGGAGTATGGACTGAATAAAGCATGGATTGGATGGAGCATGGACTGGGTGGAATATGGACCAGATGGAACATGAACTGAATGGAGCATGGACTCAATGGAGCATGGACTGGATGAAGCATGATCTAGATCGAATATGGTAACCGAAAGAGTATTCATGTGACTGTATCATGGGGAGCCAGAAACATGCCAGAAATGAGTCTGAGGAGCTGGGTGGGGCCAAATCATACAAAGCCTTGTAACAAAGGTTAGTTAATTAGCTAATAAAGGACATAGTGAACTTCACATTTTTATGAGATTTCTCTTGCTGATGGGGAAAGAAAGTGTCACTGGGGCAAGAGCAGGGGCTGCGAGGAAAAATGCAGGATCTGAAAAAGAGAGACTGGCACCCTGGATGAGGTAGGAGTCACAGAGATGGGGGAAAGTGGACATGCTTGAGATTATTTGGGAAGAAGAGCCCGAGTCGTGGTAATGTCCCAGATGTGGGTAAGGAATAGTGAGCAAGAAGAAAATGTCAAGTACCCTTGCAGGTGTCCGGAACAGAAGCTGACAGAGATTGGCCCCACTCTCTGAGCTGGGGAACACTGGTGAGGAACGTGTGCTCATGGAGGTGGGTGTGGAGCAGAAGTTCAGTTTTGTGTGCTGGGTTTGAAATGCTGGTGGAAAATCCTACGGAGATGCTGAGTTGGCAACTGGATGGATGTCACCAGTGATACTGATGAAAGCTCTTTCAGCGGAATGGTAGGTTTGGAAGCCAAATAAAGGTGAGACAAGGAGAAGCCACCAAGAGCGTGGTAGCTGGAGGGAGGGTTGCTAGAGTGGATTCTTGAGATTTTTAAGCTTACAGAAACTATGGCATGGTAAGAGCCAATGGGAAGGCTCTGGACAGCAGGGGTGGCTAAGAAGGGTGGCATACCATTAGGCCACCAGCAGGAAGCTACCTTTGCTGGTAATCAGGGAAAGTGAGACAATGGGGACAAGACTAATTGGGAGGTTCATTTTGATGGCTTTTATTTTCTCTGCAGCCATCACGGGAGAGGAAGTCACTCAGGTATCCCCATGGTACTGGAACTCCTTTGGGGCAGGAAGGGGCCACACTGGCCTTAGTGTTGTATACCCAGGGCCCAGCACAGGGAGTACAGGCCACAGAGCAGTGAGGAATGAAGGCAACTCCAAATGGCAGATAGGCCCTGACAGCATCCTTGCTTTCCTGGAAAAAGTGATGCGGGTCCCCACTAGCCTCCTGGATGCCTACAGAGGCAAGCAAGCCCATTTTCCCACCAGCCTCCCACTACATGGACACCCAGCTGGGCCTGAACGGCTCCTTGTGACCACAAATGGCTGGTGGCTGCTGGACCTTCTCACTTCCCAGGCTGCAGTCATCACTCCACTCGCTTGTCCATTCATCCTTCCAAAGGCACATTGATTCATCCACCCATCCACCCGCACACGCGTCTCCCTCCAGAATTCACTCTTTCACGTATTCACCGACTCCTCGGCTGCTTGACCTCTCATGGACTCACCATGCACCTTCTCAGATACTCAGCCATTGAGCATACCCTTCCTAGAGTCTGCTCTGTGCAGAGACCAAGGCTGACAGTGATCCTGCCTCCCAGGAGCTCAGTCTAGATGAGGGAAAGACGCATACTCAACCTACACATCGAAACGTGATCACGAAAGTGCACAGGTAGTAAGGTTTGAGGTTACACACTCTCTAGTACAGAAGCAGTAGAGTCCCACACCACAGCTTGGGCCAGACTACAGAAGGTACAGGGGTGACATTCACACCGCCCAAAGCATATAGCAAAGGGGGAAGGTCAGCAGAGAAGGCAATGATCAAATCCACTCATACCTTGTCGGGGAGGGTGTAAAACAAGAGAAATAGTAGTGAACTAATATTAAACTTAATTATTTCACACAGGAAAAATCAGAGAATACTCTCTCATTTTTTACCATAGAGAAATATGGATGAAGGCATGGTTTTTAAAAAACTGAAATGTAAGCACCAAGAAACTTAGAGGATGGTGTGTACTTTCTGAATCACTAGAGAAAATTAAAGAAAAATGTACTCTTTATAACAAAATGTACTCTATATAGCAGGAAACAAAGAATAAAAAAAAAGCATTAAGTACATTTTTTTAAAACCCAAAAATGACAATCAAGGGGGAAAACTATAAATGGATTTCATGCCCTTTAAAAAAGATTCTCAATTAGGGTCAAAAGCCTCAAATCCAAACTATATGCTGTCTACAGACTCTATTGAGTCACACTTTAAATAAATGAAGTCAAAAAATTTCAAAGTCAAGGGATGGCACAGATAAATAGGAAAGCCTCAATTTTCATGCATGTGATGTTCAGGCAGCCCACACGATCATGCACCGACATCTCAAAACCACAAAATTTACACAGCAGCTGACTGCCAGCAAGCAGCTCCCTCTCAGTGATGCCCCGGTTTTGCATATACAGCAATTTGTTCAATTTGTTAGAGCAATTATTTAAATATTTCATTGCAGAGGATTTCAAAGGGTATTCTGAGGGGCATCTGGGGTCCCACGTAGCACTATAAGAAGGGTGCCAGCACCCACAGCTTGGGGTCACTGCTGAGCTCCCAACACAACAGCTCTGATCTATTTTACTTATAGGGCCTCTGGGTAATACTTGGTCAGAATAAAGGGTTTGGCTGCATTTGAAAAACAATATTTAATTACATATAGCACTTATTGTTTTATAAATAAGTGGAAAATGGAAAAGAAATAAAATTGCTGATACCTGTGGTAAGAGCATAGATCTCATACATTCTTGAGAAATTAAGACAAACATGGAAATCATTAGGAAGACCCAATGCAGCCAATCTTTAGCCTCAATAATTGAATTTAAGGCAGTCAACTGAGTGTATGAAAAGAATAAAACTAAAGAACATCCATGGAATCTTACAAATTGCCTGAAAAGGTACAGAATATTGATCTCTCAAGGAGCAGAATTCTTTGGAACATGCAAGTTTCCAATTCAACTTTCAAATAACACTTCGCCTTCATTACAGGCTTCCAGAAACAATCATATGAGAACATAAGGTTACCTAACCTAAAGTGGAACGCAAATGAAAAGAAAACAGATATGCTTCTGCAATTTCAAATCATTTAACTTGTTGATGAAAACCACCTCTCAGAGAAGGAAAGTACAATCCACAACAATGATACAGCATTTATAAACATTGACATTAGAAGTAAAAAAGCATCCAAAAACAGAGAAAAAAATAGAAACTCAGTTTCCAGAAACCTCTCAGTCCTAAAGATATCAAAGATGCAAAAAGTAAATAATAAAGATACCATAAATCTAGAAGCAACATCATAGTTAACAGAAAATGAGAAATCAGGAAAAGATGATCATTTAATCAATAATAGGTTATATTGTCCAAAAAGCTCTAACCAATGTAATAAAACAAATAAAAATTAGATAAATTTTATAAGCTATTAGAATGAGATTGAAACTATGCTTATTATAGATTAAATAATTTGTTACTAAAAAAAAAAAAACCCCAAAGAATCAACTGAAAAGCTAATAAAACCAAATGTCTGTACATCGAAATCTATACCCTATAAATAGTATTATCTTACTGTTAAAGGTCCATGAAGCATTTAAAAAATTGATAATATTATGCGCAAAATTTATCAATAAATTCCTCCAAAGTAGAATTTATATATCCATTTGCTGTAGCCACAATAAAATATAATCGCAATTGGATAAAAATGTATAAGCAACACACACCCCAAAAAATTACAATTTAAAAAATAAGCTCTACTTTTGCACATTTAATTCAGATAATCATTTCTTTTAAGCACAAGAAGAAATGAAAAGCATAATCACAAATATTTTAATATATTGAAAAGGCTACATATTAAAACTTATGAAGTGCAGTCAAAATTGCAACCAGAGGCAAATTCATACCATGAAATGCTTTCATTATTAAAGAAGAATAACAATAAGGGATATATGGACAAATCCATAAAACAAGATTAAGAAAAGCAGGAGCAAGAAATCAGTAAAGATAAAGGCAGATATCATTAAATGTGAACACACGTACACACACACACACAAAGCAGTTGAATTTAGAGATTATGCCAAGAACTGATTCTTTGAAAAACCTCTATAATAGACACTCCTCTAGCTAATATAATAAAAAGAGATAAAGTATGCACACACAAAATTAAGAATAGCAAAGGTGATATAATCATAGAAATAGATGAAAATTCTATTATAAAAGAATACCATTTACAAATATGCTAATAAACTTTTAAATATTGGAAAAATAGATTATTTTCTAGGATTAATAATAGCTAATAATAATAATAATAATGCACACTTACTATATGGCAGACACAGTGCAAGGTACTTTATCTCTTAATCCTCACAGTGACCCTCTTAGGGTCCTGTTAGGCTCTCATTTTACCCATTTAACAAAAGGGAAAACTAAGAATTAGGAAAGAGACAGTTTTCCCAATATCACATGGGAAATGACAAAGCAAGAACTTGAACCCAATTTGTCTGATTCCATTGACAGCATATTTAAACACAGAGCTATATTTAAAATAGAAGCAAAAATTCTAAAGATGTAGACAATCTAAACAGTTCAATAAATACAGAAGAGATAGAAAATGTTGTCAAAGACTTATTTCAGAAAAGTCACATAGATAAGTCCTTTCAAGCTTTTATGCAATAGATCATTCAAATGATGTACATATGGTACAGAATATAGAAAAAGATGAAATGTTCCCTAATTCATTTTACAAAGCCAGCATAACTTTGACACCAAAATCCAACAACAAATAGGTTTGAAAAATCAGAAATGACATACAAGTGAAGAAAATCTTGCAGTATATTAAAAGAATAATACACCATAATTAAGGAGACTTTGATTCAAAAGTGTCTCAAAGTTATGAAACATTATTATAATTCACTGTACCAACAGGTCAATGAAGAAAAACAACACAAACATCGCTACAGATATCAAAAAAGCATCTCATAAAATTCTAAATCCATTCCTGATTTTAAAATCATATATGAACTAGGAATAAATACTTTATTAGCATTATAAAAAACATCTAGACTAAAAACTTAATTTGTAATCATAGTTAACAGTGAACTAGAAACAAGACAAGATTTTCATTACCAACAATTTTAATGTCTTAGAAGATCTAGCCAATGCTTTAAGACAAGAAAGAGAAATAGACAAGACAAATATGAAAAAGAGATAAAATTTGCATTTTATAGATACAAATGACTTTACCTAAAAATTCCAAAGCACTCAACTAAAACATTGCAGAACAAATAAGTCCTCAGTGAGACAAACAATAACAATGAATATACAAACACTTCCCTATATACCAGTAATAACCAGTTAGAAAATATAAGGAAAATGGGTCAAATTCACAATGAAACTAATACTTAATTCCTTGAAATAAACTTAATACAAAATATCATGCAAAACCTAAGTATTGGAAAATTTCAATTATCTTCAAATTAATTTACAATTTGACAAAATTTCACAGAAAATCCACAAGGAGTGTTTTTAACTTTACAGTACCACTGAAGTGCATCTGAAAGAATAAACAAATGAGACTAACCAAGAAAATGCTAAAAAATAAGAATCTAAAAAATAAGAATGAAGGAAGACTATTGCTATTGAATAATAACACATTATAACAATACAATATATTTAAACAAAGCAATACTGGTGTAAAAATAGACAAACCAAGAGAATAATAGAAAGCCAGAATAACAGCCAAAACTATAAAAGTATATAGCATGTGATAAATGTGAAAATGGGACAAGTACTTATTTCTCACAATAATTAAATTGATAGATTAAAGATTCAAATATAAAAGATGAAATCATGAAAGAACTATAAAAAAATGAAAGTGACTATATGAGTTCAGTTTGGGAAAGTCCTTCAGAAACAAAAAGGAAAATGCAAATGAGGAAACTACAAGAAAAACTTTGTGATAGATGTTTAGAACATAATTTTTAAAATGAAAAATACAAAGCTCCATGAACGAAATGGAGTGACAAATGAAAAACAGGGAGAAAAACCATTGGTAACATATGATAGAAAAAGAGCTACAGTCTTTGTTAAAACAGTCTCACGAGACAAAACAGAAGATGAACACACCAATATAGAGAAGTGGATAAAGGACTTTTCAGGTCAATGTGCTGAACTGAACGTGGATGTTTGCCTGCCCTCCCTCTTGAAACTGTGGTACGTGAGAGCAAAGAAAGTTTCATTTCAAGCAGAAGCACACAAGGGACAAAGACAAGACACGAGTGGTAGCTGATACAGACCCAGGAAAACTGGATCCTGAACTGGGAGTGAGGAAAGGTGAAAGAAAGCCCAGTGTATTCAATGGAGACTACAGAAACGTCAAAAATTTGCAGCACTGGGTACCTCTGGACGTGGCAGGCAAAGTGAGGCCTAAGCAACATGAATTCACTCAAAGTCTGTCCATGAAGGTATGTCCTAAATTCTTCACCTACTATGCAGAGCCCTCCCCAATCCTGAGAAAAAACTGAAAAGAGATTACTTGAAGAAGGCAAAGCAGAGGTTTCTGGAGCAGAGGCAGCAGGTGCACTGGAGAGCAAGGATTCTAAACCAAAAGGAAGAAGAAGGCAAAATCTCACAAGGTGGATGTTGAGACCCCAATGTCCCTTCACAAACCTTCCTGAGCACCAGCAGCCAGACATATACTCTCTAGGCCAGAAACTAAAAAATTTGGGGGGGGACAGTCTGAAAGAAAAGACATTCCCTAATGGAAAGACCAGATAGTTCACTCTACGACAAAGCCCATCATTCACAAGGCCTAACCACATGTTGAGAGCTTCCAAACAGTTCCTTAATGTGTGTGTGTGTTATCTATATATCTATCTCCACTCATCATCAGAGAGTTGAGCAAGTTAGAGACGTACACATCTGAAAGAAAGAAAAAAGAAAAGAAAAGCTTGGAGACTCTAGGGAGAAGAAAATTTCAGAAAACCTATCATTAATATTATCAGTGATATAAAAGAAGCAATTTCACTTATGAAACAAATATTATTGAATAATATGTAAAGTACAATTAAAAATTAAATATTAGAGATATGAAAGTAGAACTGAAGATAAGTTAAAAGATAAAGATCAGGAAATCTCTTAGAAAGAGAACAAAGAAATTAAGAGTCAAAAATTAAAAGTCTAAAATTAAATATTAAAAATATTAGAGAATCAGTCAAAGAGGTCCAAAATACAAGCAATATAAGTGCCAGAAAGAGAAAACAGATTTGTCCAAAAAACATTTCTAGAACTGAAGGGCACCAGTTTTCAGATCAAAAGGCTCTAATTAAATGGATGAACACAGATCTAAATCAACACACAAAACCATGCAATTTGAAAACACTGGACCAGGACAATGAAAAAATCGTGTAAGTTCCAGAAAAGAAGAAAAAAAGATCATTTACAAGGGATGTTCTCATCAGAAAGGCTTAAGACTTCTTACCAGTGGCACTAGAAGCTAGAAGACAATAATTTATGCTTTCAAAATCTGAGCCCTGCCCCCCTCCAAAAAGAAGGCTTTCAAATTATTAATTCTATACCCAGCCAAACTATCAATGTCAGCTTGGACTAGACATTTTCCTTACTAGAAGCTAGAAGACAATAATTTATGCTTTCAAAATCTGAGCCCTGCCCCCCTCCAAAAAAAAAGGCTTTCAAATGATTAATTCTATACCCAGCCAAACTATCAATGTCAGCTTGGACTAGACATTTTCCTGTTCACATGTGAAAGGTCTCCAAAAATATGCCTCCAGTAAATCCTGTCTCCTAAAACTACTAGAGGATATGCTCCAGCAAAACAGAGGAGTAAACCCAAAAGCAGGATAATATGTGATCTATAAATTAAGGAATCCACCCAAAGAGTGAGGATCGAGAGAATCCCCAGAAGGAAAATGAGGCAGGGATGGTGGCAGGAAGCCTAAAGATCAACCCACCCATAAGGAAACAGGCACAAAGACTTCAGGAAGAGGTTTCCTCA
Organism: Galeopterus variegatus; assembly: GCF_000696425.1. Taxonomy (NCBI): domain Eukaryota; kingdom Metazoa; phylum Chordata; class Mammalia; order Dermoptera; family Cynocephalidae; genus Galeopterus; species Galeopterus variegatus. Next base: position 129,114 of record NW_007730275.1, on the reverse strand, counting down.
AAAAGACAGAACACACTTAAAAAGAAAAAAACAACTAATGTGTTTGAATATATTGAGAAGCTTGGGATAATTGTGAGCTAAGGTCATAAAAAAAATAACCAACCAAAGAGAAAAAAAATAAACAAATAAAGAAAACACAAGATAACCTACAGAGGAAAATAAAGTTGTGAAGGAGAGGTAAATAACCATAGGACCACACTGTTCAGCTTTCAAAAGAGTTTACACTCTTACAATAAACTCTGAATATTGATTAAACCAGAACTATAAATATATTGAGAGGATGGCTCACAAAAGCCAAGGGTATATGTAAAAGAGAATTACATTTCTACAGTTGAAAAGTCAAGATAGTGCCCAAGCTGAAAAAAAAAAAAAAGAAAAAGAATATCAAAAAGTAGAAAAATAAGGATGTTGCTTAGAAATACGGATGTAAATGTCAAGAGAATCAGTTAAAGGAGTTAAGAGCTGTTGCTTCCACGAAAAGAGAATTACATTTCTACAGTTGAAAAGTCAAGATAGTGCCCAAGCTGAAAAAAAAAAAGAAAAAGAATATCAAAAAGTAGAAAAATAAGAATGTTGCTTAGAAATACGGATGTAAATGTCAAGAGAATCAGTTACAGGAGTTAAGAGCTGTTGCTTCCGCTGAGCAGAAAATCAGCGTAGTTGGGAGGGCTGGAGGGCTAATGTTTCTGCAACAATCTTAAAGAACTATTTGACTCTTAAAAGGATGCAAATGCATGACTTTGACAAAAATAAAAACTAAATGAAAAATGAAAAATGCAAACAACCAGAACTGGCAATTCAGATACAAATAACCAAAAAAGATAAGGGGAAAATGTTCTTTATCACAGGTAATAAAAGAATAAAATGGGGTGTTTGACAAATTGCCAAAGGTTAAAAACCTTGATAATTCCCAGAGAAACAGACATTTTTCAAACTATTTCTGAGAATGTTAAGTTGGTACAAAGTTTACAGCCATGAAATGCTCACACCTTGACACGACCACTTTTAGAACGGACAGCAGCAAACAAATGAGAGACACAGCTGAAGAAGCACAGAGATGCTCAACCCTACTTACACAGTCCAGCGTTTAAATGCATCTGAATACCCAATAAAAGCAAACCAATTAAACAAAGCACGATATAGTCATTTGCTAGAATACCATGTTGCCATTAAAAAGCACAAGCTAGAAAATTTCTTAATGGCATTAGAAAATGTTCAGGATATAAAGTTATGTGAAAAAAAATAGATGACAATGACACACACACAGTTTATGGTGGAAAACAAAAGACCAGAGACTGGTCACCACAGTGTTGGCGGTGGTCATCTTTGACTGGCAGCGCTGGGGAGATTCTTATTCTCCCATTTCCTCTTTTCAATATTTATAAGCTTTTACAATAAACATGTATTTCTTTTTCAAAGAGAAAAAAAATTTTTAAAAAATTAAGACGTGTGATGAATTTTAGTTATTAGCTTAGGGCCTTTTATGGGAAAAACCCACATGGCTCCTGCTGATTGCATTCTCCATTGCAGCAGTGAGTTCACAGAATGCAATCGTCTGCATAATTTTTAAAAGGGACTTTGGGCAGGTAACTGTGAACCCCAAATCAAGCTGCCAGAAACGACTTTGGGGTCTGGTCAGCTGCAAAGTCAACATGACCCCCAACACTTGGGTGGGACAGGAGATGAGGAACTTCTCTGGCCGGCCCTGCCCTCCAGAAAAGCAGCTGCCAGGAATGACCCAGCCTCTGCTTGCTAATGTTCCAAGTGGGAAGTTCATGCATTCTGGCCCCTCTATGAGGCCATCCCATGTGCTCCTGCCCTGTCAAAAGCTCATCTTTGATCATCTATATCCTTTCTACCATTTAAATGAAGTGTGACCCTTAGTCGCAGTTACACAGGTGTCTTAGATGTAACCAGAAACAAAGAGCTCACCCAGCCAAGTGAACGGTGCGCCCATCACAGTTGTCCAGTTGAGAAGCCTGATACTCAAGCAGCCACACCTCCACGGGCTCCATGCAGAAGGACCTTCCAGGACAAGAGAGGCCAGTCACTAAACAAAACCCAACATGTTCAAGCATCTGTCTGATCAACGGGGACAGGAGAGCTTCTAACATTCATTAAGAGGGTACTTTGGAAATGGCCAGTTGGATCGGAGCCAGCTCCCGATCGACAGATGCTCCTAATTCAATGTGAAAAGGACGGCTATGGAATTAGGGAACAGGGAGTGATGTGTGGGGTACTTGACCAAGTCTGAAGTGGGGCTTGGGATGTCAGGGAGATCTTCAGAGAATGGTAGAGGTGATAGGAGGTGTGAATTGGGGAGTTACAAGAAATTCAGTAAGACTGGAGCAAGAGAGGAAGGGGAAAGGACATGGAACAGTAGGATAGGGTGTGGCTTGGTCCACCATGAGTTGGGACACTGTGGAGCCTGCAGAAGGTTTTAAGCAGGGGACTGAGAAAGCAAGCAGAGGGCTATGCAATTAGGCTGGAGAGAGAAGATGAGCCTGACCTCAGCAGGTCCATCTGGGAAGGAAGTGAGGAGGAGGGATGGAGGATGTTCCTGATGTAGCAGCAACAGCACCTGGTGGAGGAGAGAAGGGAGGTAGATGGCCTCGGCTTCAGGACTAGCAGAGCCGTTCTTGAGATAAAGGAACACAGCGGGGTGTACAGGTCTGGTCAAGTAGATCAACGCACTCAGGTTTACACTAGTCGACTAACTGCTATTATTACTATTATTGTCTTCAAGCTCAGATAAACATAGAATTGGACAGATTACAGTCTATAATGCCAGCCAACCCTGCCGCATGAATGGGTATTTCATTTTATTATTCTCACTTAACATTTTAAGGATTTAGTGCCCATCCACAAGCCCACCCTCCAACCTGAGCTAGAGCACTAACATAACTTACATCCACCTGGGCCTGCTCCCTGGGCTGGATCAATGCTCTGTGCAGTCTGGTGGGCAAAGGGTGCTGCCTGCAGGCTCCTCCACTGGAGGCCCAATGAATCTGCCCCAGTCCCGGATCCAGGAGCTGTGCTCAGGCGTACTCACTGCCTTGCTCAGATCAGTGTCGTTAAGGCTACGCCATTCATGGTCTGACAGTTGACCTCAGCCAGGCCATCCCTGCTGTAAAAGAAATGGGCTGGTATCAACAGATGGGCACCAACTGAGGCTCTTGCTGAGGTCAAGGGAGCAGGAATTGGGAGCAGGTGAACGCCAAAGGCAAGGCTCTGGGGTGGCCAGAGGGAGACACCTGCAGCCACCCCCAAGGAAGGAGAGAGAATTGCACCAGGCCACACCAGGAGGGAGCTCCAGGCTCTGCAGCCCTTATGTTCTGGGGATTTTGAAACATGCTATTTGGGACAACTGTCAGGAGCAGGAAGGGAGTTTTCCAGATGCTTCGCTTTAGGGCTTTATGAAAGGTCACCAAATTGGTAAACTTGGCCAGGAAAGTTTGTTAGGCTCTTTCGTACTGATGAGCAAACTGTAAACGTGTGCCGCGGTGCTCTCAGTTCTGAAACCTCTCACAAGAAATAGGCCCTGGCCTCCAATCTCATAGGTGGGGGACAAGAGACACCCGGGCCCTGCATACAGCATGCCCCACTGCTGCAAACTCTCGAGCCCCCGGGCGCCCCAGGCAAGGCAACCAGCACGAGCGGGCTTTCTATGCTCATCTGGGCTTTGGTTTCCTTCTCTGTAAGGGGGGCTGATGACATGCCCCGCAACACCAAGGGCTTCAGTGAAGTGGCAAGTGTAGCCACATGTGCTGACTCAGCCAGTGGTGAGGAAGCAGGTGGGCTGTGCAGGGTGGGCAAGGGCATCTCCTGCCTTCATTTCTGGCTTACAACAGCCCGTTCCTTCGGCCCCAGTTGCACCCCAGAGAGTTGCTACCATCTAGCGAGGCCTTGTTTTCCCCCAGTCCCCAGCCCTTGTTACATCCCCCACCCCACGTAATCTTCCTCAGAATACAAATCCAAACGCAGGCCACATAACTATAGTCCCTGAGAAAGAATAGGGGAGAGAAAGAGCTACAGGAGGAGAAGCCGGGAGGCCCATAAAGTGACCGCATCCACTTTAAGGAGGGTCCCGCCCGTCTTCTATGACCTCAGAGCAAATGCTGTTGGCCTTTCAGAACCTCCCCCACACTTCAAATATGGCTTCTCCAAGTCTGATGAGCACCCACCAGCTGAGTAAAGAGCTGAGCCAAAGAATATGAGGCCACAGTTCTCCAGGGTGGTAAATATTTGGGTATGTGGCCTGCAAAGCAGTGGGATTTGGGGGGGAGGGATGAGGGGACAGTGCAAAGGGTATGTATAGCAAGGCTGGTCATGAATAGGTGAGGGTAGGGGCCTAGAGTTGAAGGGAAGCAGCAAGGGGACCCTGGGATCAGAGGGAGTTGGGCCAGCAGCCCGTCATGAAGTCTGAGCTCTGGCCAGGGTTTCCCCAGAAAACCCCACAGGAGGGCCAGGAGCCCAGTGGCACCTGGGGGGCAGCAGAGGTGAGGGGGCAGCTGAGGAAAGGAAGGCTACAGCAGGGACACATGTGTTTAGGCCTGACTTTGTCCCCTCTGGGCAGCCACCAGCAGCCCCAGGGCGTAGGGTGCTGGCAGGGGTCACCAGCTGCTGCTACCAGAAACATCTGTCAGGGATGGGGTCTGACTCCACCAAAAGAGCAGGGCCGTCTTTTATTTTATCATGTTCAAAAAACATGCACTGGTAGGAGAAGCCTCAGATCTGGGGGAAAATAATATATCACCAGCTGGCCCCAAAATTAGGAGTGAGGACCAAGGGCCTGGAAGGATGGGGTGAAGGAGAGTTGGGATCAGAGTCCAATGGAGAGAAATCTTTTCTCTCTCCAGTGGCCAACATGGTGATGGCAGGGATTTGTGTCATCGTCCCTTTTCCCATTTGAGAGATGGGGAAACTGAGGCTGACCTCGGCCATCACTGGCTCCAGCCTAAGGCTCAGATGAAGGGAAGGAGGAGAAGGTCACGGGGGGACACTGAGGTCCCGTTTGAGCCTGGGCAGCAGAGGAGGGAATAAGCAGGCAAGCGTGGCCGGGATTCCTCACACGCAGGACCATGTGCACTCTCCATGGCGGGCAGAGGCCATGTGCTCACTATTAGTACAGAATCAACGAATGAAACTTACTTCCCTTTGGGCCGGCCCGGTGGCGCACTGGAGAGTGCACCGCTTGGGAGTGCGGCGGTGCTCCCGCCGAGGGTTCGGATCCCATGTGGTGACCGGTTCCCGCTCACTGGCTGAGCGTGGCACGGGCGCAACACTGAGGGTTGCGATCCCGTTGCCGGTCCCCGGTGCAGGCGTGACACCGAGGGTTGTGATCCCGTTACCAGTCAGTATAAAAAGACAAAAAGGAAAAAAAAAAAAGAAACTTACTTCCCTTTTGCAGATGAGGGTTCTGGTGGGTACTCCAAGGACATACACTGGTATCTTTCCTGGCAGAGATAAGAAGAAAGAAGTCAAGGAGAACAAGAGACCACAAATCCCCTGTCCAAGGGGCAGTCCAGGGCCTGTGTCCACTCCCTAAGGACAGCAGGACAGTGGGACAGCCAGTCATAAGGGTGAACCCTATGTTTCTACCCCTCCTGCCCTCCACGTCTATGACCCTCAGTCCTTGCTCTGCGTGGCAAGTGCCCAATGAGGAGAAGACGAGATGCCCACAAATAGCAGTGGACATTGAGTCAGAGCTGCCTGGGATGGACCATGGCCCTGATGGGACCTGGGGCATAGCATTGCCCTGCTGATGCTTCAGTGTCCTGGTCTGCACAATGTGGAACTGATGTCACCTGCCTAGGGACACTGCCCGGATGAGAGGGGGAACTCTATGATCTCATCTCATTTCTTACTCTCCTCGACATCAGGCCCACAGGCTTAGTTCTCAATGCTGCTGCCCAAGAGGATGTGAGCTCCAGCCACCCAGTCCCTGAGCTGGGCTGGTGGCCACTGGACACCCTGTCCTCCTAGCCAGGGTCATAGCTCAGGTCCCATGCAGTGCTTGTATGCATACACTTGTCCCACTGATGTCAGGACCAAATCAAGTTCCTTTCTGGCTTCAGGAGGATTCGAGACTTCAGCCAAAAGCTTGAAGGAAGAGCTAACAAGGGTGACCGGGCTCGCTCCAGTTTCATCTGAGAAGCAAAACCGAACCGCGGAATTCTGTCTTGCAAACCATCAGCCTATTCTGTGACAGCCAAAGGTTTGTTTTCAATCTTCTCTTTCCTTCTTTGAGTGGAGGCCCCAGTGACCCCCACAAGCCAGACTCGGCTCTGGCCAGTGGCCACGGGGTTTCAAATTTTGAAAAGGGCCTTTTGGAAAATGCTCAGTTTCAAGCTCTCATCCGATTGCCCATATCCTGTTCAAACTTCCTGGGGGAGTGAGATTTATTTAAGAAAGGAATAAAATCTCTATGTTCATGCCATTGAGTGAAAACAATCTCCATCCCAGGCAATCTCAAGGATTAAGGTTACATGTCTATTAAGAAGTGGCAGGCGGAAGGCAAAGAGGACCTGGCTGGAGGAGGGGCCAGGCCTCAGCAATAACAAACTGTTCTTCCTCCATGCCACGGACCCCAGTCCTCTGCCAGGGATGTAATGTGTCTCCCAGTATGGCCTCACAATCATCCTTTTGTGCATTCACCCACCCCATCACTCAACCAGCATTCTCACTGATGGACATTTTCTGCACTGGACAGTGGGGTGTCTGAGGCACCCAGGACCGAGCACTCACAGCCAGGAAGCTCCAGGTCTGGCACAGGGGGCAGACACCTAAACAGATGATGGCCAAGCAACAGGAGATGTTTCTCATCAGAAGTCAAGTCCATGGTCATTCAGAGTGTGGGGTGATTGGTCCCACCTCTGGGAGGGAGGCAGGAAAAGTCCTGCAGCTATTGAGCAGTGTGAGGGGGTCCTCAGAGAGGAGGGTCAGAAGAAGAACACGCATGCGTCACAGAGATGCACGTGCATGTGGACTCGGGAGGATCTGCTGGATGGTGCACAGCTGCACAGGAGTGTGTGGTGGGAGGTGTGGCCGGAAGCCAAGCCATCAAGCCCCCGGCACCTTGGCCTCACAGTACTTATCACTGTTGTGATTAAATAATTTTGCCATGAATATTTGTTTAAAATGTAATTCCCACCCAAGACTTGGAGCTCTACAAGGGCAGAGGTGGTATCTGTCTTAATTCTTGCTATTTACCCAGCCTCTGCTCTGTAGAAAGGACCCAATATTTTTTTGAGTGTAATTCCCACCCAAGACTTGGAGCTCTACAAGGGCAGAGGTGGTATCTGTCTTAATTCTTGTTATTTACCCAGCCTCTGCTCTGTAGAAAGGACCCAATATTTTTTTGAGTAAATGAAAGAATGAACAAATGGCTAATTCAAATAACATGTCTTGATGCCTAGACCTTCCGGTGGGCTGTAAGGACACAAAAGGAAGACTCTGTCTTCAAGAAGTTCATAACCCTTTGAGAGAAATTGGCAGCTCTTAATTAACAATGTAATATTACATATGGGCTCTGTTGGGAGTATGGAGGAGGGATGGATGAATAAGAAAGGACAGATTTGAACAAAGGGACGTGGGAAGCTCAGGGAGAGACGAGGCACCGTGAACATATGAGAAGTGGTGACATTCGTGTTTGGCCTAGCTCAAGCCTGAGTAACGAGTGGGAAGTACCGGAAAAGTAAAGTTAATTCAAAGCTGCTGAAAGCCGTGAGGCTGGGATGCCTTATTTACCAAGGCATTCTGATTGAGTGAGAAGCTAACTCCTGGCTCCTGTATCTGCACACATTTACCAAGCAAATCTTACATTCCAGCCAAAAGCCCTGGGTGCTGATCTTGATGCCCAACCTCAGATTCAGAGGCCCCATGTGCCACCAACATGGTGTGAAGTCCTCTCATGAGGGGCTAGAGCTTGCCCTGATGGGAGATAGCCAACCTCCAAGAGTCAAAATTAGAGCCCCAGATGTCCAAAATCAAGAAGGGAGAGTTGACCTGATTTGGTCTGTAGTTGGAAGGCCGACGGCGTCAGTCCAGATCAAATCCTCATGGAGCAGAGGGCTGTATTCCAGGCCCGATGACTGAACACCAATCCGCAGACCTGAAGGAAAGTGCGAGGTGAGAAGTGAGAGTTGAAATCCCGGGTCAGGAACCAGCCAAGAGAGGAAGAGGAGTGGTCAGTGCTCGGCATACAGTGGGCGCTTAACACATATGTGTTGAAGGAAGGGGGAAGGGAGGGAAGATTGAGAGAGGGATGAGCACTGGGTCTCAGGCAAGCAACCCGCATACAGCAAAGGTGCTGCCAACTCACCTTTCCTGTTGTCTGTCCCTTGGTAGGAGGGCATGTCCTGCTGCCTTAAAGGTGTGTAGTCTGGACTGGCCTATCCCATGCAAAGTGGCAGTCTTCCCAGAACTTAGCTGAACTCTCCTGTCTTCTGGAACAGGAGAATTTGAGTATCACATCCATTTGGGAGCTTCTAAATGTACGCAGTTGAAATCACCAACTGTAGCTCCTTTGGGTGGGGATGGAGAATATTGGCATACAGCATTTTTGAGGTATCTATTTCCTCCCAGGTACACTATGTGCGTGACATGTATTATGTCATTTAAGGGCATTCTAATAAGTTCTTGTTAAACCACACAACAACCCAGCCAGGTAGGTATCACTATCCTCATCTAACAGACGAAGCTAAGGCTGAAGGTCGAGAAGCCTCTCATCAAATCCAAAGTCTCACCACAAGAATGAGGAAGAAGTCAGTTTGCTTGGAAAACGAAGGAGCAGGCCCATTCCCTGGAGGCATAAAAACAAGACCGGGTTATTTTCGATCTCCTGTCTTGGCAGAGACAAAGGTAGCTTTCGGGAAGACCGAAGGCTTCCATTCCACCACGCCAAGCCAGCGTTGCCCAAGGATGGGCCAATGTCCAGGGCAGTCAGAACTGCCAGTATCCTGTCTCCCTGTCTGGCACAGGGAGCTGGACTCCAGGGAGAATCTGGACTATGTAGGAGGACGCCACAGACCGTCTGACACACAACACGCTTCTCCAAAGCTCCCAGGGTGTTCTGAGGCAGGCCATCCGGGTTCCACAAAAGCACATGTATTTTTAGTTATTCGTTCATCCATTCAGCAATAATTTACGAGGCGCCTACAAGGCTCAGGGCTGGGCAGGCGCTAGGGAGATATAGAAGAATGTGACCCACTTCCTGGCCCCCAAGGCACATCAGTTTAGTGATGACATGTAAACAAATGCCCGTGACAGAGTAGAATGGGTGCTGTGGGTGAGGTATTTATGCTGTGGTATGAAGCTGGGGTGTGGCTACTCTCTTGGAACAGTCAGGGAAAGAGTCCCAGTGTGGGTTCATTCACTCACTGCCACACGCATTGAGAGCTGACTCATTTACTGACTTGCTGAGTCACTCATTCACTCATTCCTCTCCAGGGCAGTTAATTTGTTCCTTGATTACAGACTCATTCACTCAATAATTCATTCTTTTGTTCATTAACTGTAATATATTTATCCATCCACTTGCCTTTTTATTCACTCATGATTTGTTTTATTCACTGACTTTATTTACTCAGTTAATTGACTCAACCTTTTCCTCTTTCATTAATTTATTCATTTATTGCCTCGCTCATTCCTTGGCTTATTAATTAATTCATTATTTGGTTGCTCATTGACTCATCCAGTCATTGATTCATACACTGACTCACTAATTCACTTATTACCTCCTTACTAATTAACTTTCATTTATCCATTAATTCATAAATTCTCTCAGAAACACGCTCATTCGTTTACGCACTCATTTTTCATTTACTGACTCATTGGTCTGCTAGTCTTTTATTCATTCACTCATGTAGTATTTTACCACTTGCTCATTCACTTTTTGACTTTCTTACTTGCACAAAGACTTATCCACTCATTAACACACCATGCATTTATTCATTTGTTGATTTACTCATTAGTTCACTGTGAATCCATTCACTTCCTTGTGTACTCCTTCACACTTCATTCCTTCACTCATTCATTCCTTTGTTTACTCAAGGACTCGTTCATTCACTAACTCACTACTTGACTCATTCATTCTCTTATTCATTATTTATTCACCTAGTTATTCAACAAATGTTGGTTACATGTACTCTGTGTGCTAGGGACAAGTGGCAGAGCAGTGAATGAGAGGAGCATGATCCCAACATCACGGAGTTCACAGCCTGGTGAGTTTGTCATTGGCTCGGGAGTCAGCATTTCCGTAAACCATTGAAACTTAAGATGAAGCTGAGGGAATGTCTTCTGTGCTTCTGGAAAGCACACCTACTTGCCCCTATTATGCTGAATTGTTACCTCTATAAGGAGGTTTTCATCTAATCCCACAGAGCTACTTGATGACTGGAAGTAGATCAAATCCACATCTGAATGCCACACCCAACACAGGGTCTAACAAGGATTAGGGTCAGTACATGTTGAGCTCAAATTAATACCTTCATATCAGTTTATTTTAGCCCCCTCTCGGATACCAACTGACAGAAGATTAAAAATATGGGGTGTAGTGGCCTCCTATCACCAACTCTAAATAAATCAGTTCACTAGAATTCGTGTCTGAGATAAGGAAAAAATAACTTATGTAAGTAGCATGCAAAAATGTACAAAATATTTCACTAGTACATGCAGAGTGGTACCATATATTATATGCTACTAAAACAAACATCAAAAAGATTAACGTTCATTTCATGGATGTCAGTGGTGCAGAAGTATTACAATCATAATCCATGTTTCAAAGTACATTTCAATCATTGGTCCATGATTTGCCCTTTCTAATTTACTTTTTAATAGACTGATTTGCTAAGTAATAATAATAATGGTAATCAACTCCATGAACCCATCAAAATACAATAACAAAACCAATGAATATTTTAACATCAGCCTCTGACTTCATTATACACAGAGAAGAGATTAAATCTTTTCGTTTAAATGGATTTCACAGAAGCAGAATAGGGTTGATCATAATTTTTATTTCCTAAAATTTTATCTTTGAAATACTCTTGGTAATTTTAATTTTCTTTAGATATGAATTTTCCCTTGTTTATTAACTTAGTCAGTTACTCATTTTCAAAATTAAAGTCAACAATAACATATCTGCTACCAAAAAAGAGGGGGGAAAATTGACTATAAATCTTCCTATGGACTCCTTAAACAGAGAGGTAAAATAATTGACCCAAGTAAAATCCTTGTTTCATGATATAATCTCATGATTTATCATAAGTGGTCATTGTAATTTTACTAGCGTATTTACTTTTTACTTGACTATTATTTTTTCATAAAGTAACAATAAGGTCATAAAGCCCAAGGGAAACACAACCAACCCAAGAAAAAGATCTTTGATAAGACTAGAAGCTGTCTATAATCTCCTTAATCTAAGAGGTGGCAATCTTAACCTATATTTTAATGGATCTTGGTTTTGCAAAATGAATTGACCATGATACTTGTCAGGACCCATTCTCATCATGGGTCTTCTTTGATTTTATGATTGCATGAAACCATTTGATCTGATAATAATTCTTATAATAATAAAGTCATCATTTGTGAAATAAAAGACCAAACCAAAAATAAAAACTTAATCTATTACTTACCCTGGTCCATACTCTCCGTGGTCACATAGCTAACAGCCCAGATCTTCATCCTGAAATATGCTTAAAACAGCCGAGATGTGTCCATTCTGTGGGAGTACAAAGCAGATATAAAAAGAATAAAATATCCTCATGATCGGTTCATACTCATTCACTTACATAACCATTTATTTATTTGTTTGTTTGTTTAATTTTAACTTTTTTTCTCTATGAATCAAACATCCAGAAACCCACAGCAAACTAGGGCAGAACACTGACTATTAAATGCCTCTAGCTGCTCCCTACACAAAGTGGTAACAACTTTAATCTTTTCTAATTTCATAGCTGAATCGATAATATTTCTTGCTTTATAACATACCCTCAAAATTGTTCCATGTTTTGACCTTTTTCTTTACTCATAAATATATTTGTTTATTGATCCATTCATTTATTCACCAATAATAAAAAAAAATTTTAGTATTCATGAACCATCTTAAGCTCCAGAACTAGACCTTTGAACTTTCCTGAGATCTTTCCCACAAAGGTTGTCCACGGTTCTCCTTTTGCAATGGACCTCAGTTGTTCAAAAAATGATTGATCATAATTTTTATTCAGATGCATTCCATTCTCATCATTGGTCCAGATGAGACCTTTCTACATTTAATTGCAGCAATTTTCAGATGTTACAATGAACAACCATGGACCCACCATGCTACTCAACAACCAGACGACTGACTCCCTAAATGAGTAACAGCCTAGATCTTTATAAAGGGGAGAATATTTAAACAATAAATGGGGCAAACATAAAATGGGACATTTAACTTTTGAAAATGGATGAAAAAGCAATTTTTTTTTTTTCTTTTGCCTCATTTGTGCAAAATTAATTAATGGATTAGTTTTGGTTCGTAACACATTCTCATCAACAGCCAACGCGTGGCCTTTTAAAATTTGATTATCTTTCTAAATGACACAGTGGAAACCATGGCTAAGCACCCAAACCAAGAACTTTATTACTTAATTTGCATGGTACTCACCTTACCAAGAGGGATAAGGAAAACATCTTCATAACTGCAGAATAATTTAATTAGCTATGGTACATCCATCCTGTGGAACGTAAAGAGGACGTTAATAAATGAAAAGGCCGGGCCAGCCCGGTGGCGCATTGCTACAGTGCGCCGCTTGGGAGCACGGCGGCGCTCCTGCCGAGGGTTCGGATCCCACATACAGACCAGCTGCTCACTGGCTGAGCGAGGTGTGGGCGCAACACCGAGGGTTGCGATCCCGTTGCCGGTCCCAGTCCGGTACGGGCGCGACACTGAGGGTTGCGATCCGTTGCCGGTCACGAAAAAAGACAAAAAGGAAAATATAAATAAATAAAAATAAATAAATAAATGAAAAGGCCTAGATTTATGTTTTAATTTAGTGAACATGAGGTAATCATCATAGAAATTAATCATTAATAATGATTTATGCCGTATTCCTATCTCTGGCTCATGAACAGACTCCGTTTTACTAATGTACTCAGGTATTCATTTTAATAGTATAATGAACACCCCTGAATAAACCACCCAACATAAGAAAAATTATGAGTTACAGATACTTGACTCCATGCCCCTTACCCACAGAGATAAGAGCACAGAGCTCCTTTTTTAAAAGGATTTCTGTTGTGCTGAATTGAATTCGTCATGTACCTTGATTTATGATACGATCTCATCAATGGTCTTTACGTGGCAGTCATTGATTATCTTCCACATTCTTTAATCATATACTGAATTTTCTGAATAGACCACCCAGAGACAAGAATTTGAATTACCACTCACATTGAACCAAAAAGGTCTTCACCATTACAGAATAATTATTGGCTTGAATGTGTCCATTCTGTGGAGTTGAAAGCAGATGGCAAAAAAAAAGAAAAATTAAAAGAAAAATAAGTGGGGAGAAATGAATATGCTAAAAAATGTTAAATAAATATGCAAGAGTACCTTGCAAAAAACAGAGAAAATATGTAAAATTCTTACCACCAATTTATGTTTTCTTCCGTAATTTACTTAGCTACTTACAATTAGGTATTGTTTAATTCATGAAATTATTTATTTCCTTTTCTCTTAATAAATTAACCAAACTTGAACTCACCACTGACCCAGAGCAAGAACATTGATCAGTACTATTCTTTGTCTATATGATCCTTCCCAAAGAGGGAGCATCTTTGATTGATTGATTTATTAATAAATCAATGTTCCAGGATGATATTAAAAATAATTCACCAGTTGTACTGCTTCCTTATCCTTGGTGTGTAACACATTCTCATCCCTGGTCATCTTTAATTTTGTGTACAGATGTAGCCATTTATCCATTCTTCAATAATATGATGAATACCTATGAACAAAACACCATCCAAGGACAAGAACTTTGTGCATTACTTACATAGGTCTACAGCTTCTTACCTAGAGACTACCAGCCAAGACCTTCATCAAGGAGGATCCATTCTAGGCATTAGAAAGTAAATGTTAAGAATGAAACAGCTTAGATTTCAATACTGCTCTAACACTCTATTAAATGCAACATAAGCAAGTTTAGATTATTCTTAAAATTTGGGTCACGTCCTTTTCACAGCTGGACAAAAAATAACCCATTTTGTCAATTAATTCAATTATTAATTTTGCATTAAAAATAGATATCTTTTGTGCCTACAACCCATCAAGAATAAGAGTTATCTATAACATACATCAGTTTTAATGCCTCTGCCCATACATAGCACCTAAATCTTCGGACCTCATATATGCAGAATTAGATACACCTAAACACTTGTTTCAAAGCGATTTCATACCTATGAACAATGCTTGATCCTACTTTGTTAATTTATTCATAAACTAATTTGGCCAACTAGTCCTCCTTTTAAAAGAAATGGAACAATGTTTAAACTCTCAGAAACCCAGAACATAATTGATAGTGTACGTACCTGTCTATAGCTTCCTTACTCAAAAACTTGTAAAGCCAAAATATTTGTCTTAAACAGACCACGATCTCAGAAACTGGTGAAATCATAACCATTACTTAGACATAAGCTCTTTACTGGCCCACGCACTGTCCCTTTTAGCTAATTGATTATTACTGACTTATTCTATTAGTCACTGTGAAGATAAAATCAGTATCTTGGTACATACTCAAGACAACAGCATGGATAATAGTAACGTGTAGTTGCTCATTACTAAAGTGATAACAGACGATGTAGCTTTGTAATGGAATTTAGTGAGCACAATAGCTCTTGTTATGTAACAGTTCTGTCACTGGCCCTCTATAATTTAAATAGTGCTTAGTCTTTTATGTCATCGTATAAATGACTTTCTTATTTAGTAATAAAACAAACAACCAGTAACAATCATACACCTGTCTCCATGATCCTCATTCTGAGAGGTGAAAAAAAAATAAAATAAAAAACATGAATCCCAAATCTTCAGAAAGAGATAAGTACTACAACATGTGTCTCTACGTATGCTGTATTTGGTCCAGGTGTGGCCATATTTTTATTCACTTATTCCTATTTCTTGAGCTCTTCATGCATTAATTCACTTGTAATAATATGATCATTATCCATGAGCCCCAAAACACAAAAATAGGATAACTGAATATTTTCAACAACCATTTATAGGATCCTTTCCAACAGAGCAGTAGACTACATTCCTTTTATGCTGGACTCAAACACATTCATCAGCCTTGATGCACATACCACAGTCATCCCCACCGGTCCAGGATCACAAATCTTTGTCTTCACTTAAACTGTCTAATCATTTATTCATTAATGTACTACTTTAAAATAAAGAAATATACATGAATAAGAAAAACAACCTAACAAAAGCCATGATATCCCAAACATCTATCTGCAGATCATTTGCCACAGAAATTACACGTTTCTTGAATTGACCTGAGTGTTTCAAATATGGATCGCACCACCTAACGTTTGATATCAATCCCGTACTCAGTAGCTCGCCATGGTTAGCCTTCTTTGATTATATTTCCTACTTCTAAATAACAGATTGCTCTTCAGCGGCCCAAAGCAAGACAAGAACTTTGAGTACTCACATTTGTCTCCACACTCCCAAGTCAGCCGTAGGTCTGGTGACCATGGAAGCATGCCTCAATCTGTGCGGGAGTGCCTGTTCTGACACGTAGAAGGAGGAGCAGAAGATAAATAGAGACTTCCTACCCATTAGTCCTTGCATTTCACCTTTTATATACACATTCATTTAGTATGTATTCATTTATGGCAATGTTTGCTTATTTTTCTCTTAATAAAGCGAATGTTGAACTTACAATTGACCCAAAGCAGTAACACTGAATTGTACCTATCAATGGCTATGTGAATCTTAGCCAAAGAGGTAAAATCACTGGCCCATTTATTATCCATGCCAAATTACGTTAATAATATTTCTTTCCTCACCATATGTTAAAAATTATAATATGCCTCACTCTCTTCATCTTTAATCACTAAATATTTGTCTACGGCTTATTCCACGGAATCATTACATTTCCACGTGATTATTATAATCATAACCCATAAACTATAAAATTAGAAGCTCAGGATCTTTCAATATCTATCTTAGATTTTTTTCCACCAAAGGCATAGATTAGATTTCTACAATATTGGACCTCAGATAGCCAGAGACGTAGTATTCATCGTCCACAACTCATACGCCACTAGACCTCATGGGCTCAGGCTTGGCCCTTATTTTCTAAATTCACATCTACATGTTTTTATTGACTAATTCATCGGTTCACTAATAATAACAAAATAATTACCACAAAACTTAAGAGCAATGTCTTTGAATATTTTTAATATCTGTCTATACGATATTACTAGCAGCAATATGTCTCTTTCATTAATTAACCTCAATGTTGTTTATATGCATTAATCAACATAATACTTTATATTCATGCCATTTTTATGACTGGGCCACAGTTCACCTTCAATGAATATATTTCGCACTTCTTAATAATAACATGAACGCCTTTTTAAAAAACACTGACACCAAGAGGAGAACTTTGTCTATTACTCACAGTGATCTTCATGCCCATAACGCAGAGGTGCACCACAGGTCTTCTGACCACAGAAATGCTCACGTAAGCTCGAGTGTGTTCATTCTTAGGAGTACAGAGCACAGGAGAAGATAAAAAGGATTGAAACTTCTACATTGGTCTTTGCATTTTATCTTTCACTTTGCCATTTACATAATTTGGAATAACATTTATTTTATTTTATTATATGAACAATTTGTTCATGTCACTGACACAAAATATGAATATTGGTTATTACTTATCACTGTCTATATCATCCTTAACCAAAGAAGTAAATACCTTATATCCTAATGGGTACCAGTGTTTTCAATATATATTAATAGGTTTTCTTGCCTCACAAAATACTTTTATAATTGGACAATGTTTAACCCTATTCAACATTATTTATTTGTATATTTGTCTAGCAGTTCTTGCACTGCTCCAGTTACAATAATAGATTGAAAATATACGATCACAAAGAGCAGGAAAGATTCTTGTATATTCCTGACATTCATCTATAGGATCACTTCGAAAAGAGAAGAATTCTATTTTTTTTGTGACAGACCTCAGAGTTAATGACTCATACGATGAACTGTCGTGAATGATAAAGGATTATTTATTTATATGTTTGTAAATCCAGGATTGGTCCAGATCCTGGCTCTCTTCTTCATTGCTACATTCTTTATTTACTAATTCATTAATTCACCATTAATAACTTTTAAACACTACAACTCACAAATCCCAAGAGGAGCCTTGATATCTCTAATCTGTAAACACAGACTCATTCTCACAGCACTATATCCCCTTCATTGTTATCCTCAGATTTTCATATACACGTTCATCAATAAAATGCTCTATATTCATTCCATATTAACCACTGGGCTATAAATGGGATTATTTGATTCTATTTCATACTTTTTGTTAATACAGTGGAAACCTTTAGACAAACCACCCAAGCCAAGACAAGCAGTTGATGATTGCTCACACTGGTCTCCAAGCTCCCAACGCAGAGACGCAACCATGCAGTCTTCTCATGAACAAGAAAAAACCTTAATCAGTGTGAGGATGTCCATTCTGAGGGGGCTAGAGCAAAACAGATGACAAAAAAAAATGAGGCCTTCTCTGCAATGATACTCGCCTTCCAGCTTTCGTTTAGTTACTCATTTATACAATCACTAACTTAAAGATTACTCATTTCACTTTCTATTAAGGAAAATAAACAATTTGAACTTGCCCAGAATCAAATACTCCCTATAATTTATACTGTCCACATCATCCTTTAGACAAAGAGATTGTGGGCATATGAGATTTCTCTTTGGATTTCACCATTCCAATATACATTAATAGTGTTTCTGTCTTTACTATTTTTACACTTGAACAATGCTTAACTTATTTATCTTTATTTATTTATATATTTGTTTATTGATTCTCACATTGATCCAGTTATAAAAATAGAATGAAAATGGATAAACACGAAGACTGAAACCAATTCATTCTATACCCCTGACGTCTGCCTCTAGGATCATTTCAAACAGAGGAAACAGACTAGTTACCTTCTGTGACAGACCTCAGAGTTCAAGCCACGTTTTCATCATCTATGACTCATACACCACCAGATGTCATCATTGACCCAGGATTGGTCTTCTTATTCTCCATTCATTTCTAATTGTCTATTGATTAATTCATTAATAATTTTAGATTCTATTATTCACAAAAATCCAAGAACAGACCTGATATTCCTAACCTGTATATGGAATCATTCTAACATTAATATGTCTGTTATGCCAATTATCCTCAGTTTTTCATAAATGCATTATCAATGTAATACTCCCTCCCTGGCAGACAGTTGGCCATTATGAGTCTATTACACACTTTTATAATACAGTAAATCCTCTTAAACAAACCACCCAAAGAAAGGCAAGAACTTGGACCATTACTCACACTGCTCTGCATGTGCCTTCCTACACGTGTTGCAAACAGACCTCGCAACCAGGGATCAGCACAGGCATGTCCGTTCTGAGGAGTACAGATAAGAGAAGATGATAACAAAATTAAGGTATCCTCAATATTAAGCCTAAGTTTTTAGATTTCAATTAGTTGTTAAGACTAATTGTTACTTGGAGCATACTTATTTCTTTTTCTATTAAGAAAATAAAAATGTTCAATCTTGAAACTGACCAAAAATTTGAACACTGTCTATAACTATAGCAAAGAGGTGACAGACATGTATCATTTATTTCTCTTTGGACTTCACCATTTTGGTATATATTAATAGTGTTTCTTGCCTCACCATGTTTTTATAATTGGACAATGCTTAACCTTATTCATCTTTATTTATTTCTATATTTGTTCACTGATTGTCACATTAACCAATTATAAAAATAGAATGAAAATATGCAAACACAGAGACTGAAAACAAATACATGGTATATTCCTGACATCTATATATAGGATCATTTCAGATAATGGGCTAGATTTGTTTTGGGATGGACCTCAGAATTCAAGCCACGTATTCATCGTCCATGACTCATACGCCACCAGCCGTCATCATCGATCCGGGTTTGGTACTCTTATTTTCCAGTCATTTCTACCTTCTCTGTTGATTGAATCATTAATTCATTAATGATAATTTTAAGCTCTATGATTGAACACCAAGAACAGCCTTCATATTCCTAATTTGTATTCAGAATCATTCTAACATTGATAGACCCTCATTTTTTCATCTAGCATTATTAATAAAATACCTCATATCACAGTCATATTCATCTCTGGGATACAGCTGGCCATCTTTGATATATTATGCATTTTTATAATACATTATGTCCTTTTAAACAAACCACCTACATCTAGACAAGAACATTTACTATTACTCACATTGGGTGCATGTTCCCAATCCTGACGCAAGCAGAGCATGTGGCCATAGAGAAATCCTTTAATCACCACAAGTCGTCCACCCTGAGGAGTGCAGAGCAGAGAAGATGATAAAAAAAATTGGGACATTCTCAATATTGATCTTTGCTTTTCACTTTGATTTAGTTAGTCATTTAAGCAATCATTATTTGAAGTCTATTTGTTCCTCATTTTCTATTAAGAAAATTAATAATATTGAACTTGCCACTGAACAAAAACTTGATTATCTTCTTTAATTTATACTGCCTATATATACCATCATTAGCCAAAGAGATCACAGGCAGGTGCCAATCATTAATCTTTGGACTTCACCATTTCATTATATACTCATAGGGTTTCTTGACTAGCCACGTATTTTTAAAACTGGATAACGCTTAAATTTATTCATCTTTACTACACTTGTTTATCAGCTCCCACACTGACCACTTATAAAAGTAGAATGAAAATATGTAAACACAAAGACCAAAAACAAATACATTCTATGTTCCTGACATGTGTCTACAGGATCACTTCAAACGCAGAGAACGAGCTAGATGTTTTGGGATGGACCTCAGAATTCAAGCCACGTATTCATCGTATATGACTCATACGCCACCAGATGTCATCATCGATCCAGGATTGATTATCTTTGTCTTCTATTCATTTCTACCTTGTCTGTTGGTTAATTCATTATTTCACTCAATAATTTTAAACCCTATGATTCACAAAATTCCAGGAACAGCCTTGATGTTCATAGACTGTATACAGATACATTTCATCATTGTTCTATCTATATCACTCCCATATCTCTCACTGGGGTATAGTTGGCCATCTTTGATTATATTATGGACTCTTTTATGGCACACTGAATCCTCTTAAACAAACTACCCAAAGCAAAACAAGAACTTTGACTGTTACTCACACTGGTCTGCGTGCTCCCAACCATGATGCGAAGAGAGACGTGACCATGGAGACATCCTTTAATCACCACAAGTCGTCCATTCTGAGGAGTACAGAACAGAAATGATAACAAAATTGAGACATTTTCACTACTGTCCCTTGCTTTTCACCTTCATTTAGTTAGTCATTTAGGCAAGCATTGTTTCAAGTCTATTTATTTCATTTTCTAGTAAGGCGGCGAACAGTATTGAACTTGCCACTGATTTAGAACTTGAGCCTGGTCTCTAACCTGTCCTGTCTAAACCATCATTACCCAAAGAGGTCTCAGGCATGTATCATTTATTTCTCTTTGGTTTTTATTGTCTCAACATATATCAATAATATTTCTTGCCTTGCCACATATTTTTATAATTGGACAATGCTTAAATTTAGATATTGTGATTTATTTTCATATTTGTTTATCAATTCTCACATTGACCAACTATAAATATAGAATGAAAATACAGAAAGGCAAAGAAGAAAAACAAGTAAAGTACATTGTACATTCCTGACATCCATCTATAGGATCGTTTGAATGAGGCAATGGACTAGAGATTTTTTGTGATGGACCTCAGAGTTCTAGCCACGTATTCATCGTCTGTGACTCGTACGCCACCAGATGTCATCATCGATCCAGGATTGGTCCTCTTTTTCTCCATTCATTTCTACCTTGTCTGTTGTTTAATTCATTAAGTCACTAGCAATAATTTTAAACCCTATGATTCACAAAACCCCAAGAACAACCTTGATATTCCTAAACCTGTACATAGAATCATTCTAACACAGATATATCTATTACATTAATTATCCTCAGATTTCCATACATGTGTTATCAATAGAATACTTAGTGATGGTTATCAATATAACTCCCATATCCATCACGGGGACAGAGTTGGCCATATCTGACCATATTATACACCTTTTTATGATACATTGAGTCCTCTAAAACAAACCACCTAAAACATGACCAGAACGTTGACTATTACTCACATGGGTCTGCGTGCTCCCAACCATGACGGAAACAGAGTCGTGACCATGGAGAAATCCTCAGATCACTGCAAGTCGTCCATTCTGAGGAGTACAGAGCAGAGAAGACGAATACAAAATTGAGACATTTGTACTATTGATTCTTGCTTTTCACCTATAGTTAATCATTTAGGTAATCATCACTTGGAGTATATTTATTTCACTTTCTCTCAAGAAAATGGACAATATCAAACTAGCCTCTGACCCAGAACTTGAATATTTGGTACAATTTACACAGTCTATACCATCATTACCCAGAGAGGTGACAGACGTGTGCTACTTATTTCTCTGTGGACTTCACTGTTTTGAATATGTGCTACTACTATTGTAGCCTCACCATACACTTTCATAATTGAACAATGTTTAACCTTATTCATCTTTATTTATTTTTATATTTATTTTTTGATTCTCACATTGATCAATTATAAAGTGGAGTGAAAATTCATGAACACGAAGACCATAGACAAATCCATTCTATACTCCTGACATCTGCCTATAAGAATCATTTGAAACAGAGGGAATGGGTCAGATCTGTTCGGGGATGGACCTCAGAGTTCAAGCCACGTATTCATCGTCTGTGACTCATACGCCACCAGCGGTCATCATCGATCCAGGATTGGTCCCCTTTTTCTCCATTCATTTTTACCCTGTCCACTGATTAATTCATTAATCCACTAATAATAATTTCTAAACCTATGACTCACAAAACCCAAGAACAGCCTTAATATTCCTAATCTGTACACAGAATCATTCTAACATTTATACATCTGTTTCATTAATTATTCTCAGATTTTTATACATCCATTATAAATAGAATATTTTATGCCACTCCCACATCTTTCAGTGGGATGCATTGGTCATTTTTTATTATAAACTTTTTTATAATTCATCGGCTACTCATAAACAAACCACCCAAATGAAGACCAGAGTGTTGGCTATTACTCACATGGGTCTGCAGACTCCCAACCATGACGCAACACAGCACGTGACCGTAGAAGAATCCTTAAATCAGCACAAGTCGCTCATTCTGAGGAGTACAGAGCAGAGAAGATGATAACAAAATTGAGACATTCTCAATATTGATCCTTGCTACTCTCCTTTCATTCAGTCAGTCATTTAGGCAAGCATTATTTGGAGTATTTTTATTGTATTTTCTCTGAAGGAAATGAGCAATTTTGGACTTGTCACTGACCCAGTACTTGGAAACGGTCTATAATTTATATAATCATTAGCTAAATAGGTAACGAGTATGTAGGATTTCTCTGCACTTCACCAATTTCAATACATGTATATTAATAGTGTTTCTTGCCTCACCACATATTTTTACAATTGAACAATGCTTAACCTTATTTATCTTTATTTTTATATTTGTTTTTTGATTCTCACATTGATCCAATAAAAGTAGACTGAAAATTCATGAATACAAAGACTATAAACAAATTCATTCTATATTTCTGACTTTTATCTAGAAGGATCATTTGAAACAGAGGGGATGGATCAGATCTGTTTTGGGGACGGACCTCAGAGTTCAAGCCACGTATTCATCGTCTATGACTCATACGCCACCAGATGTCATCATCGATCCAGGATTGGTCCTCTTTTTCTCCATTCATTGTCCGTTGTTTAACTTACTGATTCACTAACAATAATTTTAAAACCTATGGTTCACAAGAAAACCCTACGAGTGCCTTGGTATTCCTAATCTGTATGTTATAATTACACATGTGTTTCATGAATTATCCTCAGTTTTTCATATATGCAATAGAATGCTTCATATCACACCCATATTTATCACTACCATACAATTGGCCATCTTTGGTAATATTATATGCTTTTTGGTAGTACGTTGAATATGCTTAAACAAACCACCTAAACCAAGGGAGGAACTGTGACTATTACTCACATGGGTCTCTGTCCTGCTAACAGACACATTCATGGAGCTAGTGACCACAGAGGAATGCTTCAGTGAGCCGGAGCACATCCATTCTGTCAACAAAGCAGAGCAGAGGCGATACATACATACATACATACATAAATAAATAAATAAATAAATAAATAAATAAATAAATAAAATAAAATAAATAAATAAAACAGAGACCTTATCTTCCATGGTTCTTGCTTCCCACACTTTATTTATTTATCATTCAGTTGCTTAATAATTTTTCATAGTGTATGTATTTTTTCTCTTAACCAAAGGAATATTTTCAAGCTTGGAGCTAGTTTAGAACAAGATGGACTCTAATGCATCAGTGAATATGTGATCCTAAGCTGATCTAATTTTTTTCTTAATAGATGTCAGTTTTCTCTATTTGTATTAGTAGTATGTCTCACCACACCACATACATTCATAGTTGGACAATGCTTCACCCTCTTCTTTTTTACATATTTACTTTCTATTTGATTAAGGGCTCTATATTTCATTCACTAATAATAATAAATCTAAATATATGTATCCAAAATAACAGCATGATCTTTGTGTATCCCAAACACTTTTCTATGGTCGCCCTTTAATCAGAAGGAATAGGCTAATTACGCTTTGGGCTGGAGCTCAGAGTTGCACACATGTGTTATTCATACATAGCCCGTGACTCAGAAACCACCAGTCATAACCATTTGTCCGTGTGTACTCACGGGCTCACTTTCCTTCATTTGCTTTTACATTTGTGAAGACTAAATCATTAATTTACTGAAAATAACAAAACATACTTGAGTCAGAAAAACGCAAAAATGAAATCCCTGAATATCCCTAACATCTATCAATAGAATTGTTTCCCATATACGCTACATCTTTTTCATTAATTGATGTCAATGTTGCACATTATTGATTAATCGACATAATATTTCACATCATACATATTATTGGGACATGGATATTATTTTGTTTAATACTTTTTAGTATTGCCATGAATACCTTCAAACAAGTGACTGCAACTAAGACAAGAATATTGTCTATCTGCAGATTCACCTCTTTCTGAACAAAGAGGTATTGTAAGAATCTTAATCATGGCAGAATGCTTGAATCAGCTCGGTAAATCTGTTCTGAAGAGTACCGTGCAAAGAGCATGATGAAAACATTGAGACATTCTCTCCAGGGGCCCATAATTTCTACCCTTCATTTACCTGGTCATTTAGGTACTTTTTAATTTTTAATAAAATAAATATTTACTTATTTTTCGACTTATAAAATGAACTTCAAACTTGTAACTGACTCAGGGAAATAACTTAACATTTCTTGTTGCCTATATCATCTTTAGTGAAAAATGTTATACACTTGGTTCATTTATTATTCATTCTAATGAATAATACATATTTCAGCAGCAAACAATACTGCTACCCTCTTCGTTCTTATTCGATCATACACTTATTTTTCTATTCTGCTATTTATAATTTTATAATAATATTTTTATTTATGAATGCAAGACCACCGACATGACACTCGTATACTTCTGATATCGATCTGCAGTGGGACTTTCAACAAGTGAATGGACTATATCCCATTTGGATTGAACCTCAGAGTTTTAGACACGTCGTATTCATCGTATAAAGCTATATTCAACACCAGTCGTCATCAATGGTCCAGGGTGAGGCTTCTTTGCCTTCATATATATCTACATTTATTAATTAACTCATTAGTAAAGAAATACACATAAACCACCAAAAACAAGAATAAGATCTTCAATAGCTATTCTGTCATTTCCATAGAGTCTAAATCCCTTTCATTAACTGAACTCAGTGTTTCAGTCATGGGATATTGATTCCTACACGATTAATCAACATCATATTTCATATCAGTCTGATAATAAACATCAGCATAGATGGCCTTCTTGGAATAATTCAAAGCAAAAAAAGATCTTTGACTGCTACTCACGCTGGTCTCTAGGGAAGACCATGGAAGAATCCTTAAACCAGCACGCGCATGTGCACTCTGAGGACAGAGCAGAGCAGATGATAAAACAAATCGAGACATTCTCTCCACTGATCCATATATTCTTCCATCCGTTTACAGTCATTCGGATATTTATAAATTTATGGCAATATTTTCTTTACAGAAATATTTTTAAGTAACTATTTTCTTATAATAAATCAAAATCACTTCACCCATCTTATCCTGATTTACTTATATGTTTGTTCATTAATTCTTTCATTGACTCAATTATGATAATAGAATGAAAGAATATGAAAAGGAAGACCAGATTCCTTTTGTGCTGGAATTCAGAGTTCCAGCCATATTATTCATCATCCATGACTCCTACACTGGCAGTTATCATCGCCGGTCATTTGTTCATTTCCAGATTATTTATTGATTAATTCATTAATTCAACGATTATAATTTTCAGACTCTATGATTCATAAAATTCCAAGAGACTTGATATCCCTAACATGTGTCTAGAACCATTCTCACTTCAACATATCTCTTTGATTAATTACCCTTAATATTTTATCTATACACTAATCAATGTAACACTTCTAATTAATCCTGTGTTTGTCACTAGGCTGCAGTTCACCGTCTTTGATTATATTTTACACTTTTAAACAAAACAATGAATACCCTTAAACAACACAACAATAACTTTGGCTATTACTCACCTTGTTCTCCAGGATCCTAACGAACAGGTGCAACGAAAGAGCTTGCAACAAAGGAAGAATTTGTAAATCAGCTCAAGTGGGTCCATTCTGAAGAATACAAATCAGAGAAAATGATTTTTAAAAAATTGACATTCTCTGCATGGAATGAAAATGCATGAGTACAGACACCAAAATCAAGATCCTTGTTATTCTTGACATTTGTTGATAGAATCACTTCAATCAGAGGAAATAAATTACATTTCTTTCACAACGAATCTCAGAGTTCCAGACACGTATTCATTATATATGACTCATACGCCACCCGTGTCATCACTGATCTAGGACTGGCACTCTTTCTATATTGTCACCTACACTTGTTTATTGATCAATCCATTAAATCACAAAATAATAATTTTAAAATTTTTCATTCACAAAAACTCAAGAAGAGCCTTTATATCCTAATCTATATATAAAATTATTCTCACATCAATATATCACTTCCACTTATTATGCTGTTATTCATATATGCATTAATTGATATAATGTTTCATACATTTCCTTTATCACTGGGATACAGTGTGTTCTTTAATTATATTTTACACTTTTTAACAATGCAGCAAAAAATCTTAAAAACAAATTCTGAAACCAGAAAAAGAACTTTAATGATTACTCACTCTAATCTCTGTGCTCTTAATATATAGAGACAACCATAGAGCTTGTGACGGTGGAGGAACACTTAACTCACCTTGAATGAGATAAGAACTTTGACTATTACTCACACTGGTCTCCAGACTCTAACAAAGATGCAACCAACAGGCTGGAGACCACAGGAAAAGGCCGGAGTCATCTTGGGAGCTTCCATTCTGTGGCGTACAGAGCAGAGCAGAGCAGATGATTAAAACACGAGCCATGTTTCCATTGTTCCTTGCCTATACATACATCTTCTGTGTCAGACCTCAGAGTTCCAGGCATGTATTATTCATCATCTAAAACTCATACGCCGGCAGTTGTCATCACTGGTCCAGGAAAGACCCACTTTCTCTTTATTCATTGCTACATTGTTTATTGATTAATTCATTAATTCACTAATAGTATTTGTTAAAGCCTCTGATTCACAAACATGCAACAATAGCACAGCTATCTGTGATACATATCCAGAATTATTCTCACATCCATATATATCTTTCATTAGCATCACATATGTATTAATCAATATAATGATTCATAGTAGCCCCAAATTTGCAGTGGTTACAGTTGGCCTTATGTAGTTACATTTCACCCTTTCTTATAATACAGTGAGCACCTTTAAACAAACCACCCAAACCACGATGAGAGTTTCATTACTCACTTTGAGAGAGACGCAACTTGCAGAGCTCACGACCACGGAGAGTTCTTAAACCAGACGGGTCCATTATGAGGCGTGCAGACCACAGCAGATATCACAGAAAAAAAAAAAAAAACAACTGAGACATTATCTCCATGGATCCTTGGTTTTCACCTTTATTTAGTCAGTTATTTAGGGAATAATTAATTCAGAATATTTTCTTCTCTTAAGAAGATGAACAGATTCATACCCAGAGCACAAACACTGTCTGTAACTTATACTGTCTATATCATCCTTAGCTAAAGTAGGAACAGTCATGTAACATTTATCTCAAATTGGACTTCAGTGTTCTTGTAATATATTAATCCTGTTTCTTGACTCACCACATATTTTTATAATCAAACAAAACTTCAATTACTTATTTGTTTAATGATTCCTTCATTGATCCAGTTAAAATAATAGAATAAAAATATATGAACACAAAGGCCAAAACCAAGATTCCAGTATATTCCTAACGTGTCTACAGGATGCTTTCTACCAAGAAAATGAACTATATTTCTTTAGTGTTGGACATCAAAGTCAGGACATGTTTTATTCATCATATATGGCCCATATGACACTAGCCATCATCTTCAGTCCATGTTTAAGTCCTGCTAATTTTCATTCATTTCTACATTTGTTTAGAATAAATCATAATTCATTTATAATAAAATAAAAACATAATTAATTCACATAAACCTAAGAACATGATGCTTGACATTCCTAACATCTGTCTATAGAATCCTTTTCCACATTAGAAAGTGTCTCTTTTGGCCCGGCCCGGTGGCGCACTGCTACAGTGCGCCGCTTGGGAAGCGCGGCGGCGCTCCCGCCGAGGATACGGATCCCACATACAGACCCGTTCCCGCTCACTGGCTGAGCAGGGCGTGGGAGCAGCACCACCGAGGGCTGCGATCCCGTTGCCGGTCCCGGTCCGGTACGGGGGCGACACTGAGGGTTGCAATCCGTTGCCGGACACGGAAAAAAAAAGACAAAAAAAAAAAGCAGAAAGTGTCTCTTTTGGCCCGGCCCGGTGGCGCACTGCTACAGTGCGCCGCTTGGGAAGCGCGGCGGCGCTCCCGCCGAGGATACGGATCCCACATACAGACCCGTTCCCGCTCACTGGCTGAGCAGGGCGTGGGAGCAGCACCACCGAGGGCTGCGATCCCGTTGCCGGTCCCGGTCCGGTACGGGGGCGACACTGAGGGTTGCAATCCGTTGCCGGACACGGAAAAAAAAAGACAAAAAAAAAAAGCAGAAAGTGTCTCTTTTATGAATACACATTTATGTGGCACATGGTCAGTTAATAAATATAATGTTCTATATCCTATTTATCATGGAATCATGGTTAACTTTTGATTAAAATTTTTAATAATACTGTGAATGCCTTTAATCAAGTACACAAAAGACGAGAATTTGGGCTATTACTCACATTGGTCTTTCTCCAAATACAAAAGCAACACAAATCTCGAGTATAGCAAATTCTTAAATCAATTTGGTGCATCCATTCTAAAGAATGCAAAGCAGAGGTAACAAAAACTGATACATCCTCTTCATTGATCCATATATTCCCCCATTCATTTGCATCATCATTTTGATTTTAATAATGGTAATATTTCCTTTCCTCTTAATAAAGTAAACTTTAAACTTCCAGCTGACTGAGAGTAATAACTGTTACCTATCACTGTCTTGTCATGCTTAATCCAAGACATAGTGCACTTCACCCATATATTGTCCATTCCAATTTACACTAATATCTATTTTTCTTTCTACGTATTTTAGCAATAAACAATGATTCATGCTCTTTATCTCTATTCATTTACACATTTGTTCATTCATTCTGCCCTTGATTCTTTCACAATATTTTTTAAATTTATGAACACAAATATTAAAAACAAGATCCTTGTATATCCTGGCATCTGGGCATAGGATCCCTTTAGGAAGGAGGAACAGGCTAGATTTTATGTGTGTTGGACCTCAGAGTTCCAGACACGTGGTATTCATCATGCGTGACTCATACTATTCGCCACCAGTGGTCATCACTGGTCCAGGACGGGCCTTCTGTTTCTACTGCCATCTACATTTGTTTATCGATTTATTCATTAATTAAGAAATACACATACATTTCTGAAAAAAAAAATAACATTCTTGAATATCTCTAACATCCATCTATACAATCATTTCCACAGAGATCAAGTTTTTTCATTAATTGAGCTCAGTTTTATACATGGAGTAATTGATCTAATGCTTCAGGTCAATATGATATTTAACACTTTTGTGATTAGCCTTCTTTCATTATGTTTAATACTTTTTAATAATATAACAAATACCTTTTAAAAAACAATCAAAACAAGAGTGTTGACTAATACTCACCTTGGTCTTCATGCTCCTCGCACACACATGCAACTGGAGAGCTCGTGACCGTGGAAGGGCACAGAAATCAGCTCGGAAGTGTTCATTCTGAGGATTACAGAGCAGAGATCACTAAAAAGTTGATTTTTGATCTAGATCTCCTTGATCCTTGCTTATTATCTTTCCTTTAGTCGATCATTTAGGAAATCATTACTTGGAAAGTATTTATTTTATTTTGTCTTAAGAAAATGAACAACTTGCAGCTTTCCTTGATACAGATGTTGAATATAATCTATTATACTGTCTACATTATCCTTAGCCGAAAAGGTTACAGTGATCTAACTCTTAATTCTTATGGGATTCCAATATTTTCAATATGTAATAACAGTATATTTGGCCTCACAACTCATTTTATAAATGGACAATGCTTCAGCAACTTCATATTTTTTAATTAATTTATTTATTTACTTATATAGAGTATATATGTGTACATATAAATTATTTCACTGATCCAATTATAAAGGATGAAAAAAACCCAAAAACAAATACATTGCATATCCCCGACATCTTTCTACAGGATCATTGAAAAAAAAGGAATGAGGCAGATTTCTTTAGTGATGGACCTCAGAGTTGCAGACACGTATTCATTGTATGTGACTCATATGCTACCAGATGTCATCATCGATCCAGAAGTGATCATCTTTTTGTCCATTCACTTCTACCTTGTCTATTGATTGATTCATTAATTCATTAATAATGATTTTAAGACCTTAACCATTAATAATGGTTCACAAAACCCCGAGAATAGCCTTCATATTCCTAATTTGTATATAGAATCATTCTAACATCGATCTATCTGTTTCATTAATTATCCTCAGATTTTCCATGTATTATCAACAGAATACTTCATATTGCTTCCATATCTATCACTGGAATACAGTTGGCTATCTTTGATTATATTACACACTTTTAAATAAAGCATTGAATACTCTAAAGCAAACCACCCAAACCAAGACAAAAACGTTGACTGTTACTCACACAGGTCTCATATGTTCCTAAGTCTGTTGCAAACAGCATGCGACCATAGAAGAATCCTTAAATCAGCACAAGTGCATACATTCTGAGGAGTACAGAGCAGAGGAAATGATAACAAAATAATTGGCACATTCTCACTATCGATTCCTGCTTTTCACTTTCATTTAATTAGGTATTTACGCAATCATTGCAGGGACTATGTTTATTTAACTTTCTGTTAAGAAAATGAATACTTTTGATCTTGCAACAGATCAAGAATTTGAACATTGTCTGTATCATCATTAGCCAAAGAGGTGACAGACACGTATCATTAATTTCTCTTTGGACTTCACTGTTTCAATATATATTAATAGCATTTCTTGCCTCACCACATACTTTTATAATTAGAAAACACTTAACCTCATCCATCTTTATTTATTTATATATATTAATTTATTAATTCTCACATTGACCAATTATAAAAATAGAATGAAAGTAGTCAAACGCAAAGACCAAAAGCAAACACATTCCATATTCCTGACATCCACCTATTAGAATCATTTGAAAAAGAGGGAATGGGTCAGATCTGTCTGGGGACGGACCTCAGAGTTCAAGCCACGTATTCATCGTCTGTGACTCATACGCCACCAGCGGTCATCATCGATCCGAGATTGGTCCTCTTTTTCTCCAATAGTTTTTACCTTATCTATTAATCAATTCATTTATTCCCTAATTAAACTTTTAAGTCCCTATGATTCAATAAATCTGAACAGTGTTCATATTCCTAATATGTATTCAGAATCATTCTAACATTGATATATTAGTTTTATTAATTATCCTCCATTTTCCACATATGCATTACAAAGAAAATACTTCATAACTCTCCCATATCTATCACCGAGATGCAGTTGGTCATCTTTGATTATATTACACATTTTTATTAATATATTAAATAATCTTATTAAACAAACCACCCAAGAACTTTGACTGTTACTCACATTGGGTACATCTTCCTAAGCCTGATGTCAACAGAGCACGTGACTGTAGAAGGATCCTTAAATCAGCACAAGTGTATCCATTCTGAGGAGTACAGAGCAGAGAAGACAGGAACAAAATTGACACATTGATCCATCTTTTTCATCTATCATTAATAAGTCAGTCATTTAGACAATTATTTGGAGTATATTCACTTCATTTTTTCTTAAGAAAATAAAGTTGTGAGTTTGCCACTAACCCAGAACATTGTCTATAAATTATACTGTCTATGACATCCTTACTCAAAGAGGTGACAGTGAACTTCACAGTTTTCAATATTTATTACTAATGGTTTTTTGCCTCAGCACCTATTTTTATAATTGGACAATGCTTCACCCATTATATCTTTATTTATTTATTTGTTCATTCATTCTCACATTGATCCAATTATTAAAATAGAAAAAAATTTGTAACTACAAGGAAAAACAAATACATTCTATAATTCTGAAATCTGTCTATATCATCATTTGAAACAGAGGGAATGGGCCTCATTTCTTCTGTGATGGACCTCAGAATTCAAGCCACGTATTCATCGTCTATGATTCATACGCCACCAGATCTCATCATCGATCCAGGATTGGTCCTCTTTTTCTCCATTCATTTCTACATTGTCTACTGATTAATTCATTAATTCACTAATAATTTTAAATTCTATTATGCACAGAAATTCAAGAATAGCCTTGATATTCCTATTCTGAAGACAGAATCATCTCACATCAATGTATCTCCTCAATGAATTATCTTCAATTTTTCATATCTACTAACCTATATAATACTTTATTTACATCAATTTCATATTATCACGTTATCATTAAAGTTGGTCTTCTTTGATTATATATCTCATACTTTATAATAATAAAGTGGATAACCTTAAACAAACCACCCAAACCAAGACAAGAACTTTCGTTACTACTCACATCGGTCTCCGTACTCCCAAGGCATTGAGGCAACCACAGAGCTTGTGACAGTGGAAGAATGCGTAAATCATCTTAAGTGCATCTATACTAGAATTACAAGGAAGAGCATTTGATTAAAAAAAACTTAAGACCTTATCTACATTTATCCCACCTTCCCAAGTTTTATTTACTCATTTATTTATTTTTACATTCCCAGAAATCTAGAACAGAAATGTTGTTTTTTAATACATGCCTCTTTGATCTTAATAAAACTAGTAAAATCCAAGAATGTTTTTCTACACTGGGATAAAATTATAGATTACAGTTAGTCTATGCTTGGTTCAATTTCTCTTTATTTATTCACACGTGTTTAGATACATGCATTAATAAATGCAATCAATAGCCATGAAACACATTAAGATCTTTGATATTGTAAGATCAATTCCAACAGAGGGAATAAACGAGCTTTCTTTTCATACTGGACCTCAGAGTTCCAGACACAAATATTCATCATTCATAACTTATACATCACCAGCCTTCAGCGTTCGTCCAAATTTGGCTCTCTTTTTCTTCATTCAAGTTTGCATTTGTTGATTGATTAGCTCATCAATTAACTAATAATAAACAAATAAATAAATAAATACCAAAGAGTTACAAAAATGCAAAAAAAAGATTCTTGAATATCTCTTAACAACTATCTATAAAATTATTTCCCACACTCAATCTCTTTTACTAAGTGATCTCAGTGTTTCATACACTGTGCGAGTTAATCAACATAATGCGTCATACCAATTCCATTTTTAAGGTTAGGTCATGCTTGGCCTTAACTGATTACACCCCAATCTTTATAATAATACAGTGATGCACTCAAACCAGAAGAGAACACTGACTATTACTCACGTTCATCTCCGTGCTTCCACGCACAGGGGCAACTGCGGAGCTCGTGGACGCTTACATCAGTTCAGGTTTATCAATCCTGAGAAGTCCAAAGCAGAGCAGATGAAAACAAGATTGAGACACTCTCTCCATTGATCCCTGTAGTTCAACTTTCATTTGCTCAATCATTGATTATCTATCCATTTCAATTTATATTAGTATTATTTTTCCTTACCATAAGTTTCAACAATGAACAATCCTTCACCCTCTGCAACTTCACTCAATATACATGTGGATTTATTCTGTGACTGCAACCTTAATTTTTAAAATTCATAAACAAAAATTAAAAAAACAAGACTCTTCTATTTCCCTGGCATCTGTATATAAGATCCTTTCAAACAAAGGGAATGGACTGGATTATCTCGGTCTTTCTGCATTCCCAGAACATATCAGATCACTTCAAACAGAGCGATAGACTATATTTCCTTCTTTATGAAATCTCAGAATTCCAGACATGTATTCATCAGATATGACTCATATGCCACCACTTATCATTTGTCCAGGCTTGGGACTCTTTTACTTAATTCTGATCTACATTTGTTTATTCATTAACTCATAAAATCCCTAATATTAATTGTATAGCTCCTATGACTCACAAAAATCAAAGAATAAGAGCATTGAATATTCTACATCTGTCTATATAGTCATTTGTCAGTTTGATCTTTCATGAATTATTCTCAATGCTTCATAAGTGGGTAATAAACATAACGCTTCCTGCTTCATACCAATATCACATATGTCATTGGCCACAGTTGGCCTTTTGGATAGTACTTCACACATTAATGATATAATGAACACCCTTCAAAAAAAGGAAAACCTTTCAAATAAAGACATGAACCTTATTACTCACCTTGTTCTCCAGGCTCCTAACAAAGAGAGGCAACCACAGAACTTGTGACCATGAATGCTTAAGTGCACTCAAGAGCATCCATTCTGCAGGACATAAAGCAAAACAGATGATAAAAATTTAAGACCTTATCTCCACTGATCCTTCCTTCCCACATTTTCTTTATTCAGTTATTTATTTATTATTTTTTCATAATGGGGATTTTTTTTTATTGTAATAAAAGGAACAACCTCAAACTTGAGATCCACCCAGAAAATAAAACTGACTCTCGCTTCATAGAGTCCATGTGAACCTTGACCAACAAGGTGGTACCCATGATCCACTTATTTCTTAAGGGGCATCAATGCTCAAAATTATCAGGAATAATATTTTTTTCATTAACACACATATGCATATTTATAGAGAGACAACGATTCAACTTCCTCTTTTATTTATACTTGTTTCATTGGTCTACCCTCAATCCAATAATGATAAATATAAACCTATGAATCCAAAGTAAGAATATGATCTTTGTATATTTGATATCTGATAGGATTATTCCAACAGAAAGCATTGACTAATTGTGTTTTGTGCTGGACCTCAGAGTTTCAGACACACAGTATTCATCGTCCACGACTCAAATGCCACCAGTGGTCATCATTGGTCCATATTTGGGTCTCTTTTTCTTCCTTTGTTTCTACATTTGTTTGAACAAATCATTAATTCATTAATAATAAAATAAGCATATCATTCACAAAGCCCAAAAATAAGAGCCTCAAAAATCGCTAACGTCGGTATAGGATGATTTCTCACACAGAATATATGTCTTTTATTAACTGACCGCAATGTTGCATATTATCAATTAATCAACATAACGTCATAGTTAAAAATTGTGCCATGGTCAGCTTTTATATTATATTCAATACTTTTTTTTTAGAGTTTTAGTAGACTTTTTCTTATATTCAATACTTTTTAACAATACCATGATTACCCTCAAACAAATGACCCAAAGCAGAACAAGAACTTAGACAATTACTCACAGTGGACTTAATGCTCCTGCATACACAGGCCGCCATGGAGCTCGTTGAACATGGCAGAACACTTCAACCAGCTCAGGGGTGTCCATTCTGAGAAGTACACAGCAGAGCAAAGAAAATATCTTTTTACTGTTAATTAACAAATAACAATTGTATATATATTTATGGGGTACAATGTGGTGTTTTGATACATATTTACACTGTGAAATGATTAAATAAAGCTAATTGAATGCATCCATCCCTTCAAATCCTTATCATTTTCTGTAGTGAGAACATTTAAAAATCTATGATTTTAGCAATTTTAAAATATAAAATACATCATTATTAACCATAGCAACTGTGCGGTACAACAGATCTCTAAACTTATTTCTCCTGTCTAAATGAAATTTTGTACCCTTTGCACTCTCTACTTGCATGAGTTCTACTTTTATAGATGACCCTAAACAAACGAGACAAACCAAGACGAGAACCCTGGCTGTCACTCACACTGGTCTTCACGCTCCTCCACATGGAGTCAACCACAGAGACCGGTCAGCAAGGAACTCAGCGTGGTGTGTCCATCCTAAGAACAAAGCAGAGCCGACGATGACATCACTGAAATGCCCTCGTTATTCATCTTTCAGCCTAGAAATTCATTATTATTGGCTAATATATATATTTCATGTTCTCAAGAAAAACAAATTTCATCAAATGCCTCTAATACAGAACAAGAATACTGGCCCTTATTTATAGTAACTGTATCATCACTTGCTAGAGGTAATACCTCTGAACCATTTATTTCTAAATTGATTTAGTGTTTTCACTATATATTAGTATTTATCTTGTCTCATTTTTTCACAAATGGACAATGCTTCAACCTCTTCATCTTTACTTATTTAGAGTTGTACATTAATTTTTCATTTTAAAATCATTTTAAATAAAAATTGCACGTATTTAAGGAGTACAACATGAGATTTTGATTGCACATTACTCACCCTCAAGATTTCATATGTGGACTAATCAGTATAATGCAACACATCAATTCCCTATCAATAGGCCACAGTTGGCTTTCTTTGATTATGTTTCCTACTTTTCAAATAAAGAAAACACACTGGTTTCTATACACTAAACATAAAGAGGCAACCATGGATCTTGTGGCTAGGAAAGAATCATTAAATCAGCTCCAGTGCATCCATTCTGGGGAGCACAGAGCAGTTGATAAGAAAAAATTAGGAACTTATCTCTATCGAATCTTGCTTTCCCCATTTAATTTATTCAGTCATTTAGGTATTCATCTTTTTTTTACATCATATATACTTTCTGGGCAAGACACACAGTGTCAACTTGGGCTGATTCACCCTAATAAAGCTGACTTTTATTTATCAGTATCCATATGTTCATTAAACAACAAGGTAACACACTTTCATTCACTTATCTCTAAATGGAAATCAGTGTTTTCAACTTAGATATTAATAATATTTCTTGCCTGAGCACATATACTGATAACTGAAAAATGCTTCACTCTCTATAATATAATGTCATACTTATTGATTTATATATTTATTTAACAGTTCCATCACTGATCTATTTATAATACTACTATCAAATTCATGAATCCAAAATAAAAGAACAAGATCTTTGTATATTCCTAGTATCTGACCATACATTCATTTCCAAGAGAGTAACTAGACTAGATTTCTTACTGTGCTGGACATCAGAGGTCTAGTCTGCCATTAGATATTTATTATTTTTGATAAATATTTGTTAATGTTTCTTTTTAGAAAACCAACAACATCAATCATGCCACTGACACAGAACAAGAACATCACTACACACATATACCATCTATACCTTCCTTAGCGAAAGGATAACATCCCCTAATCATTTATTTCTTAATAGATTTTGCTGTCTTTAATATAGATTAATACTTTCTTTTAATCTCATCATATGATTTTCATGACTGTACAATCCCACTTCACTTATTCACATTTATTTACATACATTTGTTTATCGATTCTTCCATTGATATAAATTTGATATAAATCGATATAACTTGACATGAATTCTGTATGTATTATTTTGTCGTGAATGGCTTTCAATGACTATATTTCACTCTTTTTAAATGGAGAGTGAATATCCTTCAAAAACATTAGATTCAAACAACATGACACTATTACTCATGTGGGTTTCAATACGCCAAACACAGAGGCACCACACGTAGTCACCTACGTGCATCCCTCTGAGCAGTTCGCAGCAAAAAGGAGGAAGAAAAGCTACTACGTTATCTTCACAGCCTTCACATTCTCCACTTCATGTACTCAGTCCTTTAGGTACTTATCAATTTTTATAATTGGACAAGACTTCACATATTTGTTCATTTATTTCTTTATTGAGTCTTTCATTGATCTATTTACCATAATAGTAACAATTACTACTTTCAGTTTATATAGTCAATAGCCAAAGAAGTAACCTCTTTGAACCATTTCTTAACCGAGTTCAGTGTTTTTAATATATATGAATAGATTCTCTTGCTTCACCACATATTTTCACAATTTGACTATACTTTACCTATTCATGTTTATTTGTTTATAAGTTTTATAATTTTAATATGTCCAATTATAAAAATACAATCAAAATCCACGAACACAAAGACCAAGAATATGATCCTTATACATTCTCAACATCTGTCTGCAGGATCATTTCTAACAGAGGCGACAGACTAGATTTTCTTCTGCACGGGACCTTTGCGTTTCAGACGGGTGTTATTCATCATCCACGACATGTCATTGGTGATGACACCTCATCATCCTTGGTCCAGCTTTGGCCTCCAACAATGTTTCATACAATCGTATATTTATCATCGGGCTACACCTGGCTCTAAAGAAACATTCAAACTAAAAGAACTATTACTATTACTCACGTGAGAATCTGTATCCCCAAAAAAGGAGACAACCACAGAGCTCGTGACCACGGAAGCATCCTTAAATCTGCTCAAGGGCGCCCCTTCTGAGGAGTACAAAGCAGAGGAGACAATCACAAGATTGACAGCTTCTCTTCATTGATCCTGCCATGTCACCTTCCAATTATTCAATTAGGTTTGTATTAACATATATTGAATTTCCCTTAAGAAAAAAAAAATTAATACTCAGAACAAGAATATTGGTTATTATTTATATAACCTCTACATCCTTAGCTAGAGGAAATACATTTGAACCATTTATTTCTTGATGGACTTACATTTTCTATATGAATATTAATAGCTTCTCTTGTCTCTCTCTACACGTTTTTATAATTTTGGGGGTGCCTTAATCAGTCATGTGTTTATTTATTTATATTTGTTTATTGATTCATTGATCTATTTGTAATAATATAAATCAAAATCCATGAACACAAAAAGCAAGAACACGATCCTTGTAAGTTCATAAGTCTGTCTATATGATCATTTCCAACAGAAGCAGTAGACTAGATTTCTTTTATACTGGACCTCAGAGCTCCAGACATGACGTATTTGTCATCTGTGGTTCGTAAGCCACCAGTCACCATCATTTATCCAAGATGGCCCTCCTCCTCTCCATTAATTTATACATTTGTTTATTAATTCATCCTCTCACTAATAATAATTAAATAACTATGAATCACAAACATTTAAGAGGAAGATATGCTTTATAATTATCTTCAGGATAATTTGCCACATTGATACATCTCTTTCATTAATAACTCTTAATTTTGTAAATATTGATTAATCAATAGGTTTCATGGCAATGCCATGTTGATAATTGGGCCATGATTGGATTTCTTAAATTGATGTTCTTAATGATACAGTAAATACCTTTTAAAAAACCGGTCGGCCCGGTGGCGCACTTGGTAGAGTGCGGCGCTTGGGAGCGCGGCAGCACTCACGCCGAAGGTTCGGATCCCATATAGAGACCGGTCCGCTCACTGGTTGAGCACGGTGTGGGCGCGACACCGAGGGTTGCGATCCCATTGCCGGTCGTGGTACGGGCGTGACACCAAGGGTTGCGATCCCGTTACCGGTCACGAAAAAAGACAAAAAGGAAAAAATAAATAAATAAATAAATAATAAAAAAAATAAATAAAAAACCACCCAAACCAAGACGAGAACTTTGACTGTACTCACGTTGGTGTCTCTGCTCCTAACAGATAGAAGCAACCATAGAGTATGTGCCTGTGGATAAATGCCGGAGTCACCTTGGGAGCATCCATTCTGCAAGCATAAGGCAGAAGAGATGATAAAAAGTTTAAAATACTCTGTCCGTTTATCCTTGCATTTCTTCTTTCATTTTACTAGTCATTTAAAGTATGTATGTATTAAAATCTGATGATCATTTTTTCTTAATAAAACAAACAATATTGAACATAGCCCTGGCCTAAACAAGGACATAGGCCATTACTTTTAGTGTATCTACCATCCTCAGACAATGAGGTAACATACCGGAGCCATTTATTTCTTAACAAACTTTATTGTTTTTAATATATATATTTTATTTCCCACATGTATTTTCATAATTGGACAATGCCTCATCCTCTTTATTTACTTATATATTTGTTTATTTGAGTCTTTCATTGATCCAATTATAAAAATAGAATGAAAATTCATAAGCAAAAAGAGCAAAGATAACATTCTTGAATATTCCTAATTGGTATCCACAGGATTAAAAGGTCTACACTAGTTTTCTCATGGTGTTGGACCTCAGACTTCCAGACCAGTAGTCATCGTCCGTGACTCATACGCCACCAGTGTTCATCATTGATCCAACACTGACTCACCCCTTCCCTCATTCATTTCTATATGTGCTTATTGATTAATTCATCAATTCATTTATAATAACAAAATAACTTTCTATGAATAGAAAAAACTTAAGAATAAATTTATTCTTAAGTAATAAGTAATAAATAATGGTTGGCCTTATTTGATTATAATTTACACCTCTTAATAATACAGAGAGTACCTTAAACAAATCAAAACAAGAATTTTGACTGTCACTCACCAGAGTCCCTGTGCTAACATGCAGAGGCAACCACAGAGTCCCTGGTCACAGCACAGTAGTTATGTTAAGGTTGACGATGTTCATTCTGAGGAGTTTAGAGCAGAGCAGATGATAAAATAACTGATAACTTCTCTTAATTAGGTCTTGCATTACCCTTTCATTTTACTCAATAATTTAGATATTTATTCATCTGTGGTAATATTTACATATTTTTCCCCTTAATGAAATTAACAACCTCAAATTTGAACTGACCGAGAATAATCTTGACTATTATCTATATTCAATGTCTTTAGGATCCTTAAACAAAGAAGTAACATCCTGATAAATAGATTTCTTAAGACTCTATTGCCTTCCATTTATATTAATAGTATTCCTTGTCTAAACACATATATTCATAATTGGAATTATCTATTTATTGGTTTGTTTGTTTATTAGTTGATTTATTGAAGCCAAAAAACAAAATCCCAACTATTTTTAACTCCTGGCATAGGCTCATTTCCTATAGAAATAATGAATAGCAATCTTTTTGTAATGGACCTCAGAGTTACAGGGTTTAATCAAAATCCTTGATTCAGACACCCCAGGGTACTCATCATCGATCCATGCAAAACAATCTTTTTCTTCATTTACACCTTTGTTTATTGGTCCATTCACTGATTCACTAGTAGTGATGAAATCAATACCCAAAAATTTAAAAAAAGAAAAGCCAAGAGCAATATCCTTGAATATAACCACATCTGTTTATAGGCTCTTTTCCCTTAGACTAGATATTTTCCCAATGGACTGCATCTTTCTTCGTAGTGGCCCTCAACGAAACATGCAGGAATGTGAACATCCTTGCTTCAGAGCTATACCATTCCAGTTATTGTCCATCCTCCTATGAGCTCTTCCCTCAATGAAGAGCTGTCCAATAGGACTTTGTGTGATAATGTTCATGTATCGAAACTGTGTACTCCAATAAGGTGGCCAGTAGCCATAGGTAGCTACTCCATCTTGAAATGCAGCTAGTGCAACTGAGAAACTGAATTTAAAAATTCATTTACCTTTCGTTATTTTAAATATAAATAGCCACATGGGGATAGGAGTGATGACATTGGACAACACAGTCCTAGATTTTATTACTGGATGAATGTTAAATAAAATGCAGTGCAAAAATAAGCTGAATTATTAATCAGCTCTGAAAATGAAAAAAAGTTTTCCATCTTATTTTTAACCACAATTGTGCTTAACTGGATTAACCATAACCTTTATTTTATAACACATTCATATCATTGGTCTATATATCACTTAATTTAAATAATTCAATGCACACTAATAGAAAAATTCACCCCAATTGACAAAATATTTTTACTATTATTTACTTTAGTCTTTAGGTTCCTTACCCACAAAGATAACAGCCAAAATCTTCATCAGCAGAGACCTATTAAGTCAGCCATGATCTTGATTCTGTGGAGTCAAATAGCAACTTTTAAAAGATTGAACAGCACAGGCTTACACTGACTTATCAGACAGTAGTTGTATGGTACTAGCTTCATCATAAACTTCATTCAAGTCTCACTCTCATTACTGACCCAAGAACTACACTCCTTTTTTATTTGTTGATTAAACTATTAATTTTAAATAATATAATGAACACTGGTAAATACATCACTAAAGGCAAGAGCTTGGATAATCTTATTTTAACCAACTCAACTTGTGCAAAAATAGATGAATTTAAATTCATGATGCATGGCATATGCTTGCCAATGGCCTATGCCTGATCTTACTAACATATTAATTCAATCATTCATTGTTTTATTAATTTATTGATAAATGACTCATTGAATATGAGATCATGCATTCACATATACAAACACACACACACGAGTGGTAAACCTGTGAACAATTTTCCCACCTCTAAATAAAAACAATCACCTATATCAAACAATGATATTGAGTCTTACATACATCTGTCTGCATACGCCTTCCAGAAAGGAGCGACAACCTTTATCAGTATATACTCAATGCTATAGGCGTTTCATGACATGCTCTTATAATTGGTTCATACCCAGCTCTCTTCATATCTATCCATTTATAAATTTCTTAATTCATTCATCCATTGATTTACTCATAAAAATTCAGTCTATATCCTTAAAGTGTGAACACCCAAGAGCAAGATCCCTGAATATTCTGAACTTCGACTACAAACTCATTTCCACAGAGAAAAAAAGGGAGACCACTTTTTAAAATGGACCTCAGAGTTCCAGATGGCTTTAATCAAAGATTTTGATTCAGACACCCTCCAATCTCATCATTGGTCCAGGCTTGGCTCTCTTTTCCTTCATTCACTTCTACCTTCACTTGCCCATGAATCACAAACTCTGAACAACAATATCCTTGATATGACTGCAATATGCCTCTAGGCTCAACGCCCACAAATCTTCAAGACTAGATCTCAGTGTCACACGTGAGCAATAATCAATAAACCTCACTTCATATCAGTACCATCAATGTCAATGGTCCATGATTGGGCCATGTTCATTTAATTTGTCCAGTTTTAAAGATAGTATAATAAACAACCAAAATCCACAATGGTATCTCACAACTAGAACACAGATAATATGCTCAACCTTCTGAGAGCTTCCCATAAACAGTATATAGCCTGGATCTCTACCAATATAGAAATCCTTAAATCAGCTG
The DNA here is from genome assembly GCF_000696425.1 of Galeopterus variegatus. Taxonomy (NCBI): domain Eukaryota; kingdom Metazoa; phylum Chordata; class Mammalia; order Dermoptera; family Cynocephalidae; genus Galeopterus; species Galeopterus variegatus. The sequence continues at coordinate 85,904 of NW_007730275.1, read as the reverse complement.
TGGTGCAGAAATAATGTGAAATATCAAACAGTTCTGAAAATAGATTAAATTCCTTCCATCCTTTTAAAAAATGAATACCACTTGTGCTAAAATGGGTTTATCTTGCTCCTTAGCCCATAACACATTCCTTCTATTGATCCATACTTGGTTCTTATATTTTGTTTTTGTGTGTATAGCCTTTTGTTTCATAGTTCAATGACCACACATGAACAAACCATACAAACGAGAACAGAAACTCTGATAGTTACTAACACAGCTCCTTACCCACAGCAGTAGCATCTGAGATCTTCATCATGGGAGAATAACTGAATCCAGTGTGGTGTGCTCATCCTGGAGGAACAGGCAGACTTTTAAAAGAAAAAAAAAAGAGAAAATTTTTAATATATTTTTAAATGGAAGTGAATTTTGCATTACTAGATTAATCATAAACATCGGTTTCGGTCACATTTCCATCATCAATCCAACAGTAATATCCTTTTCATGTACTGACTTACTCAATTGTTGGTAAAAAATAATATAAGGAAAATCTTTGAATTTACCACTCAACACAAAAGAACAATTATTAATATCTGTCTAGATATCCCAACCAAATAGCATAAAGGCATATAATTTTTTAATGGGGAAAACTTTTGCAAAATGGCATAAACTTAAATAACTCTTTTATGACAAATTCTGGCCAATGGACTGCACTCTATTATAATTCATTTATTTACATATTTATTTAATAACTCTGAGGATAATCTAATTATCTGCTCTTTTATGTCTAAAGAAAACACAAAACGGTAGACTACCTGCTACCTAAAACTAAGTATTATTACCTGCAACTTTCTCTATAGGCACTGTCTACCGATGGAACTTTCCTCAGTAAATACAAATGTTCTCTATGAGCACTGTCCAATATGGTAGCCTCATGTCCACATGTGGCTTGGAATGTGGCTAGTGCAACTGAGAAACTGAATTTTTATTTTTAATTTATTTGAATTTAAATGTTAATAGCAAGATGTGCCTACAGAATGCGATCCATATAATCCTTCCATAAAAAAGATGGGTGGACAGAATTAATGATGCTACTTCACATGTTACATACTCTTCTCACTGGAGCATGGATTGCAATCTTTTAAATAATGGACTGAGATATGAAATTATTCTTTTACCCACTTATAATAAGAGCATCAATATTTATGAACCCCAAGGACACTGGACAAGAAGCCTATGTGACACTAACATCTATCCACTTTTTATTTAAATAAAAATCAGTGAACACAAGAGGATTTGTAATTATCATATTCACATTTTCAATGTCCAGACTTAGGCCTTTGCCATGTTTGAATAACTACCTGATTATTATTATTTTATTCTTATAATCAATTGTATTAAATTATCATTTATTAAAATAATTTTATATTGTTTTAGTGTAACATTTTGTTGTATTCAGTTATTACTGGATGTACATATTTATTATATTATTTGGTATATTAAATTATTATATACTCTATAATCTAGTTATTATTTAGTATATTAAATATTATTATACTCACTACATCACTTAATTATATAGATTTCTGTCCCTTTAAGAAATAAGTTGCATGCAACAAGCAACTCACAAATAACCCAGAACAACAACACTGGGAGCTTATCTATCATATGTTCTCAAAGGGGAAGCAGCCTTAGTCTATTTTATTTGAATTCAAATGTTCAGTACCAAAATATTAGTAATATTCAATAATTAAAATAGTTAAAATAATCCATGGTTCATTAGCTCCTGTCATAACTGGATGAGGTGTAGCTCTTTTCTTCACTTATCCTTTGTTTTATTCATGCACTGATTCACTTATAACAACACAATCTATATCCATCACCAAGAAAACACCAAGAGCACATTCCTGGACAATTGCTAACTTCATTTACAAGCACATTTCTCAAAGGTTCAATGGACCTCAGAGTTACAACAGGGTTTAATCAAAAAATTTGATTCAGATGCCCCACGCACACTCATCATCGATCCATACTTGTGCTTTCATTCACTTATATTGTTCTTGATTTATTCATTGATTCGCTAATAATACTATCACTGCCCATAAATTAGGGGGAAAAAAGATCCTTGGAGATGTGATTATGTTTGCAAAAGTTTACATCCCACAGTGCTAGAGGACTGCATCTCTCTAAAGATCCTCAGTGTTGCAAATATGAATTAATCCATTTCTCTGCACCACATCAAGTCCATGTTAGTCATTGGTCCATGCTTGGGCCTCTATCATTTAACATCCATATTTTAAAGATGGTACAATAAACAGCCATCCTATACCACAGCTAAGGAAAAGGCAAGATTTTCCATTTTCCTATGTTCTCCCCTCAATGCGTTAACAGTCTATAACAATACCAATGGCGAAGTGTTTAAATCCACTGTGGTACAAAAATAAAATGGCATATGAAAACATTCTGAAAAGGACAGAAATGGTTTTCATCTTTTTGTCCTAATGAATTCAGTGGTGCTGAATTGGATTAATCATAATCTTAATTCATAACACATTTCCATCACTGGTCACTGCATAGCCACCTTGGAATTGTTTGTGTATGTAGCCATTTCTTTTCCTGAAATAATTCAATGAATTCCCATGTTCAAGCCCCCCAAGCAAGAACATGAATTTTGACTCATACATACATCAATCTCTTCTCTCCTTATCCGTAGAGGTAAAAGGCAAGATCTTCACAAGATCGAGTACAGTGTGTTCATTCTGAGGGAAAAAAAGCAAATTCCTAAAAAATAGTCTACAATTAGCTGTTTTAAATGAGCCATAGTTGTGCAGTGATCAATTAATCATAAACCTCGGTTTGTGGCCTATTCCAAACACTTGGGAAGAGAGACCACTACTCTCTATTTAACTTATGTAATTTTTTCTTTGAAATAATATAATGAACACTGTGAATCCAGCAGTAAAAAGAAAAATAACTATAATTATGAACTATAACTATAATTAGGTAACTATAATTAATAACTATAATTAGTACCACCTGTCTGTACTTTCTACCCACATAGTTAATAGCAAGATCATCTTTTCTATTGGATTTTATTTGTGCAAAATTGGATACCTGAGAGACGCAATTCACTGTACAATCTCACCAACGGTCCAAGCGTGACTCTACTTAATATATTTATTAACTCACTAATCAATTTATTTAATTACTCATGGAATAAACAGACCATCTCTTCATTTTTCTAAAACAAATTTTTAAAGTTTAAACAACCACTAAGAAAGAACTGAAACATTATTTCTTGCCAAGTGTTTCTATGCAACATTGGAAAGGCATAGAAATCTTTGCCTTCTTGTGGAAATCATATTCATAAAATATGATGTATCATTATATTTATGCCCAATTGCATGTTTTCCACTCGTGTGCTTTTGGCTGACTTTTTAAAAAATTGATGAGATATAAATTTATAAATTTGTTCACTTATAATTATACTTCATTATATGTGAGTCCACCACACTAGATAGGTACCCTGAATAATATTTACATTTGTCCTTTATGTCATTCCTCAAGAGTAGCAAGCTGGTTCATTTAGTGTCTGTCTGCTTAAATAAAATTATAAAAAAAGATTGCCTTAATTGCAAGTGTGATTGTACAAGGGTACTTCAAAAAGTTCATGGAAAAATATAATTAAAAGATAAGACGAATTTTTCCATGAGTTTTTTGAAGATCTCTCCATCACTGCTCCATGCTCTCTTCCTCAAATACACAGTTATTCAACCAATGATTATTTATGTAAATGTATCACCTTTCCCCTAACAAACTTATCAATCGACAACCCACCTCAGCACAGAACAAAAACATTCACTCTTATGTGCAGATGACCATTTGCTCCTTAACAAAATCATAAGATCCTTGACTACTAACTTTTTGGGATGAAGAATCTCAAAATTGCTTTAATAACAATCCACATTTCCTTATAGGGATTAAAATGTAAAAGCATGTACACATTTACTATTTTTCATTCATCAATACCTTTCTTTATTCCTGGCCTACTCCTATTACTATCGTGTAATCCATACCCCCAAACTACAAAAGCCCAAGGATAAGGTTCTGCAGATTCACTTCTCTTTGTAATGGACCTCAGAGTTGCAGATGGGTTTAATCAAAATTCTTGCCTCAGAAACCCCATGACATTCATCACTGGTCTGTGCTGGGCATTTTTTTTTTCATTTATTGATTAATTTAATGATTCACAAATAATGACACAACTACAAAATCCCGAAAACAAGATCCTTGAATTTTAGGCTTGTCGTCCCATAGAGATATAGACTATATTTCTTTTACAAAGGGACCCAAAGGTGAATAAATGGATTGGTCAACATCCCTGCTTTGTGTAAAATCCACACTCAGCACTGGTTCTTGTATAGTCTTCTTTTATTTAATTTGTCCACATGTCAAGGATGGCTCCATGAAAAATAATAAAATCATCTTCTATCACCTTTGAAATGCTCACAAAGTCATGCATATTCTTCTGGGCTGCCCCAAAAGAGCTGTGAGCCAGGATCTCTATCCATGTAGGAATGCTTAAATCAACCACAGTATAAAATAAAAAGTAATATTCAACTGCTCCAAGAATAAATTAAATAACTTATAGCTCCTTTTAAAATCACCTCGGTTGTGTCAATTTAGATTAAACATAACATGATTTGTGGTTTACAATACATCCCCATCATTGTTCCATACTTGGAATGTTTTATTTATTTTATGTGTGTAGACATTTACAACTTTGAAATCCTTTGGCTAACACCCATGAATAAACCATCCAAACAGATAAAATTAATTGAGGGACTTACATTTATTAGTTTCTATGCCCCTCCTGTCCTCTTTTCACTCTGAAAAGGAAAAAGCAGATTTACAATAGATTTAGATTTTTTTAGTGGCTGTAAGTTAAGCAGAACTAGATAACAATAAACCTTGGCTAAAAAATGCAATCTTTTATTAGAACTGTCTTAAATTTTTAGTTTTAAGAACTATAACAAACACTATTGAGTTCACTGCCTAGCTCAAGAATAGGCCTATCACAATAACAAATATCTGCCTACATTAACATCTGTTGAGTAGATGGTTATTTAATGGATTCTTGGCTGAGGCTAACACCTTTCCTTTTCTTAATTTAAAATAAAGCAAAGTACAAAAACAAAAACAAAAAAAAGTCTCTTAACTATACATAATAATACATATGAAAGAGGATCACAGACTCCACCTGTTCATTTTACTTGGGATTAATAATTATGCTTGTTTTATTACAAGTATTAATAAAGAATACCTGTTTTATTCACTCTTACTAATTTTTCCATGAGTAGGCCTGTTCATCTTCTTTCATGTGTACGCTTCTCTAGTTATTTAAGCATTGACTCACTTGAAATAATACATTCTGTATCTTTGCACCACAAAAGCCCAGGAGCAGGTTTATTGAATTTTTCTCACTTCAACTGTTAAGTAATTCCTACAGACAACCCTGCTTGTTTCTCATTCTATCATGGACCTCAGAGTTCCACAGAGGGATCAATCAGAGACGTTGATTCAGACACCACCACCACCACTCATCATCGATCCAAGCTTGCCTTGTAATTTCTACATTCATTTATATTTTCTTGAATTGATTCAATCATTCATGGATTCACCAATAACTATACAATCAATACCCTTAATGACCCAAAACTAAAAACAAAAGGCTTTCATAAAACCCAGATCTGTTCATTGCCCCCTTTCATGCAGAGCAAATACACTAGAACACTTCACAGTGAGCCTCTGGTTTACAGGTACGGATTAATCAGCACCTTACTTAGGATCGGTGTCTACCTGCTTCTCTTTCCCCTTTTTTGTCTACTTCTTTTTTTTTTTTTTTCTTTTTTTTTTTTTTTTTTCTTTTTTTTTTTTTTTTTTCTTTTTTTTTTTTTTTTTTCTTTTTTTTTTTTTTTTTTCTTTTTTTTTTTTTGTCCTTTTTGAGACCGGCCGCACCGCACCCAGCCAGAGAGCGCTGTGAGTGCACAGGTCATCCCTATATAGGATCCGAACCCGCGGCGGGAGCGCCGCTGTGCTCCCAGCGCCACACTCTCCCGAGTGCGCCACGGGCTCGGCCCGATTTGTCTACTTCTTGAAGCTGGTGTGGACCTTCCACATCTGCTATCTTTCAAGATACCCTTGCTCAAGATCTTAACAACTTAGATGTTTCTCAGTGAAGAAATATGTTAAGCAATTGTAGCAAAAACACTGAAGAAGTTAAATTAATTCCCCTCGTCTCTTTAATAATGGTCCTCAGTTGGAATGAGTTGAATCAATCATAAATTTTTGTTCATGACACATTTTAATCATAGGTCCATTATTTGCATTCCTTAATTTCATGTACTATTTAGCCATTTATTTTAGCAAAACAATTTAGTGGGCTCCCATGAGTGAATGCCATCCAAGCCCAGAACATCAACCTTGATGTTTACTTACATCCGTCTTTATGCTCCTTAGTCCGGAACTAACAGTGGAGGTATTCATAAAGAAAGAATGATAAAATCAGCTATGTGTTTTTCACTCTATAAAAAAAAAAAAAAAAAACCTATTTTTAAAACCATGTCTTCATTTTTCTAAAAAACTAAATTATTACAAGTTGGAAAGGTCTATGTACATCTGTCCCAAAAAATGGAAGAAATCTAAAATTTTTCTTAGAATATATATTCTTCGGAAAAAACACGAATCAGTATTATCATATCATCATGTTTGTTCCTAATTGGTCCGTGGTTTGCTGACTTCAAAAACTAAGCTGAAATTACAAACATGCCTTCTTTCTCTTATAGAAAGAAATCAATATCTCTGATCACAGCACCAGACAAGAACACTGAACGATATTTACATCTGTTGGTAGTCCTTGCCCTCTGGAGTAAGACACTTGTTTCTTTTTTATTGTTTTAATAAAAATCGGTAAAAATAGATTGGAATAACATTCTCACCATTGACCTCTGCTTGATTCTCAAGTATGCGGCTATTTAACCAACTATTAATATGAGTAAATGCGTTTCATTTCCTTAATAAAACAGTCAGCAACCCATCACCAACACAGAACAAAAGCTTTAATTGTTAGACACAAATGACCATCTGCCCCTTACCAGAATGGTTAAGAGCCTTGACTATTAATTTATTGGGAGTCTCAGATAGGTTTTAATAACAATCCATGTTTCATTACATTCCTTAATGATAAGTGCATGATTTTCCCTCTTTCTTTCATTCATTGATGATTTTTTATTCATGGGCCGATTTTATAATAAAAATACAATCCATCCCCAAGAACCACAAAAGCCCAAGGACAAGGTGTCATAGGCTCATTTCACAAGGAAGGAATAATTACGTGTCTCTTTGTAATGGACCTCAGAGTTACATACGGGTTTAATCAAAATAATCCTGATTCAGATACCCCATGGTACTCATCATTGGTCCAAGCACGTTGTTCTTCCTTTGTATCTTCACTAATTAATTTATTCATTGGTTCATAAATGCAACCACAAAATTCTAGGACCCAGATCTCCTCATCAGTGGCTCTACCCTCACACAATGGACCTCAGAGAACATGTGGGATTGATTAGCATCTGTGCTTCATAACGAATCCCCATCCACCACTGGTCCTTCTGTGGCCTGCTTTTCTTCAATTTCCCCATGTTTTAAAGATGGTTCAATGAAAACTGATAAAACCATCATCTTCCCACAATCATAATGTCTTCCATATTCTCTTGGGCAGCTACACAAAGTTATCAGCTAGGACCATACTCATTTGCAAATATTTAAATCATTTGTGGTGGAGAAGAAGATACAATGTTTAAAAGTTGTGAAAATAAATGAAATCACTACTGTCTTTGTTCCTCACCCCAGTTGTGCCAAATTAGATTAAACATGTTTTTGGTTCATAACACATTCCCATCACTGGTCCATTCATGGTGATTTTTATTGCTTCTGCAGACATTAATTCCTTTGTAATGCCACTAATGCTTTGTTAACACAGCATCCCCATCAAGGACAAGAGCGTGAGGTCTGACTTACATTGTTTTTTACCCACAGAGCTAACAGCCGAGATTTTGTTTCTTAGAAAATAAAAAAGACAGCTGTCCTGTGGTCATTCTGTGGAAGAAAAGCAGACAGCACAGATTTAGATTTTTTAATGGATGTTTGTCATGTAGAACTAGATAGTAATAAACTTGTATTCTTTCTATTTAGTTCAGGATTTTATTTTTACTTTTAAATAATGTAATAGCCACTGTTGAATCTATCCCCCAAGAATTCGATCTATGACTATTACAAATACCTGCTATATAAACACCCTACCCGTATGGGTAAGAGACTGCCTTTTAATGGACCTTATTCAGACAGACTTGGATAAATACACATCCCCATTTCACAGCACATTCTTACTATGGTACAAGATCTACCCTCCTGCATATATTCTTTGGTGTTTACTTATATTATTCTCTATGTTCTAAGATCAATGCTCTGTAGTCATCAAAGTTACAGACAAGGTCTTCATGATGACAGACTGATGAAATCAAATATGTGATGTTTAAGCTATTAAAAAGGAGAAAGAAAATTTTTAAGTGCAATGAAGCAATATAGATATAGGGCATTTTAAATTGACATTTGTCAGGAAGACTAAATTAATCATAAACCCTGTTTATGTCCCATTCTCATTGCTGTCCAAAGAATAGCATTCGTTTTTATTTGTTTAAATAAGTTTATTTTTAAATCATACAATGAATACCACTGAATCCACCACCAATATAATAAAAACAATGTCTACCAAAAATATTTTTATATTTTAACAGTCTTAACAAAACAGAAGTCATTTTAATGGATGTTACTTTTGCAAAATTTGGGTACATTTAAATCCTTATTGCACATCCTTAGTGATGATATCCATGCTTGATTCTATTTTACATGTTCATTTACTCACTCACTTCTTTGCTTATTTAATTATTCATAGAATGATTTAACCATATGCTCAAATGGTAAACCAGCCAGAAATACAGAACTGAAATACTGTTTGTAAAATGATCTACATGTACCTAATGAAAAATAGGTACATGTAGGTATTTTTTCTCTAAATATGAGTAGTGAAAACCCAAAGTGATAATTATCATTGTCTCATGAGACATGATTCTCATTGATCTGTACTTTGTCCCCTTTTAAATAATTAAGATAGGATTTTATTCATTCATTCAATTATAAAAATACCTCAATATCTGTAAATGCAAAGACACTAGAAATAAATCCTGAATAGTACTAATATCTATCTATTCCTAAATACAGAAATAACGGACTGCATCATTTTTAGGTTGTTAATGAAATTTAGTGAACACAATCTGATCAATCCTGTCTTTTCATGACACATTGCCAACATGAATCTATAATTGCTCCTCACTCAATCAGACATACTCTCAATTATCCATTTAATAGAAACGTTTTTCATTTCCTAAAAAAAAGGAAAAACAATGGATGCAGTGAAAGCAGTGCTTAGAGGGAAATTTATAGCAGTAAATGCATATATTACAGAACAGAAGAAGATATAAAAGGCATCTTAATAGGAAAGGAATAATTGAAATTATCTCTATTTGCTGACCACATGATCTTATATATGGAAAATCCAAAGATTTCACAAAAAAACTGTTAGAATTAATAAACTAATTCAGTTGCAAGATACAAAATCAACATACAAAACATCTGTACTACCTAAAGCCATCTACAGATTCAATGTAATTCCTATCAAAATACCAATATCTTTTTTAACAGAAATAGAAAAAAGTCCGTAAAATTCATATGGAACCACAAAAGATCTCAAGTAGACCAAAAAAAAAAAAAATCTTGAGCAAAAAGAACACTCCCCGATTTGAGAATATAGTATAAATCAATTAAAATAAAAACACAAGGTAATGGCATTAAAACAGACACATCAACCAATGGAACAGTATAGAAACCCATAAAAAAGGCTTTACATTCATGGCCAATTGACTTTGAACAAAGGTGCTAATGGGAAAGGGACAGTCTCTTCAATAAATGGTAATGAGAAAACTGATTATGCACATGCAGAATAAATTTAGATCCTGATCTCATACTATCTACAAAAATCAATGCAAAGTGCATTAAAGACTGAAATATAAAACCTTAAACTAGGAGAAAACATAGGAGGAAATCTCCACAACATTGGTCTGAACAAGGATTTTCTGGATATGACCCCCAAAACGCAGGCAATAAAGGAAAAAGAGACAAAAGAGACAGCATCAAACCAAAAAGCTTCTGCACAGCAAAGGAAACAATTAACACAGTGAAGAGAAAATCCACAGATTGGCAGAAAACATTTGCAAACCATATATCTGATAAAGGGTTAATATTCAAAATATACAATGAACTAAACTCAATAGCAAGAAAACAAATAACCTAATTTTTAAAAATGTGCAAAGGACTTGAACAGATGATTTTTCAAAAAAGGCATACAAAAGGCCAACAGCTATATGAAAAAATTCTCAGCACCACTTATCATTAACAAACCCCAAATTAAAACCACAGTGAGATTATCACCTCACATCTATTAGAATGGCTTTTATTAAAAAGAGGAAAAATAACAAGTATTGACAAGAATGCGGAGAAAAGAACTCTTGCACATTGTTATTGGAAATGTAAATTAATACAGACACTATGGAAAATAATATGGATATTACTCAGAAAACTAAAAATAGAACTGCCAGATGAGGCAGCAATCCCACTTCTGAATATATATATCAAAAAAACTTGGCATCAATATGTCAAAGGGATACCTGCATTCCCATGTTCATTGTGGCATTATTTACAACAGCCAAGATATGGAATCAATCTAAGTGTCAATCAGCAAATAAATGAATAAAGAAAATGTGGTATATAAACAAAATAAAATCAATCTATAAAAACAAGGAAATCCTGTCATTTGTGACAATTTGAATACTCCTGGAGGGCATTATACTAAGTGAAATAAGCCAGGATCATAAAAATAAATACTGCATGATCTCATCAATATGTGAAATCTGAAAAAGCTGAACCCATAGAAGTAGAGAGCAAAATGATGGCTGAGGTAAGAGGTGGAGGGAGGGACTGGGGAGTTCTTCATCAAAGAGTAAAAAGTTTCAGGTAGACAGGAAGAATAAGTTTTAGAGATGTATTGCACAGCAGGGTGACTACATTCCATAACAATATAATGTATATCTCAAAATAACAGAGAATAAATTTCAAATGTGTTATGATAAATGACAGGTAAGGAGGTGATGGATATGTTTAATCCTTCCACGTTGTATACATACGTCAAAGCGTCACATTGTACCCCACAGATGCATACAATTATGATTTGCCAATTAAAAATAATATTAATTTTTAAAAGGAATAGGAGAAAAATATAAAATCAATATTCTAAGCTTCCACCTGAGGAAACTAGAAAAGGAAGAGCAGATTAAGCCCCAAGTAAGTAGACCAGAGAAATAACAAAAATTAGAGCAGAAATTAATGAGTTCAAAAACAGGAAATCAACAGAGAAAAATCAATGAAACAAAAAGCTGGTCCTTTGAGAAAAATTCAATAAAATCAAAAAGCCTCTACATAGCTAACTAAGAAAAAGAGAGAGGACACAAATTACTGATATGAGAAATAAAAGGGATATTACTACAGATTCCACAAACAATTAAATAGATAATAAGGAATACGACAAACAACTCTATGCCCACAAATTTGATAATCTAAATGAAAGGGACCAGTTCCTTGAAAGATAAAATCTCCCAAAACTCACACAAGAATGGCAATCTGAATAGGCCTATATTTATTAAAGATAAATAATATCTTTAATAAAGGCCCGGTGGCACACTCAGTAGAGTGCGGCGCTTGGGAGCACGGCGGCGCTCCCGCCGAGGGTTCAGATCCCATATAGAGACCGGTCCGCTCACTGGTTGAGCGCGGTGCGGGCGCGACACCGAGGGTTGCGATCCCGTTGCCGGTCGCGGTGCGGGCACAACACTGAGGGTTGCGATCCCGTTACCGGTCATGAAAAAAGACAAAAAGGGGAAAAAAAAAAAAAGAAATTGAATCAATAACAGAAAGCAACAGGCCCAGATGGGTTCACTGATGAATTGTTCCAAACATTTAAGGTAGATATTTAACTAATTCTACAATATTTTTCAGCATATAGAAACAGAGGTAATACTTCCTCACTCAATTCTAAAAGGCCAGCACTATCCAAATATCAAAATCAGAAAAAGGAATTACAAGAAAAATAAAAAGTAAAAAACAATAGACCAATATCTTTCATATATGCAAAAATCCTCAAAAAATATTACCAAATCAAATCCAACAATTTATAAAAAGAATTATACACCAGGACCAAGTGGAATTTGTCCCAGGTGTGCAATCTTGATTCAAAATTTTAAAATCAATTCATTTAATTCATCACATCAACAGACTAAAAATATATATATCTATCTTGATCTTATCGATAGAAGCAAAAAAAGTACTTGACAAAATCTAACACTGATTCATGATTAAAAAAAAAAAAAAAAAAAAGCCTCTCAGTAAGGTAGGAATAGAGGGGAACTTTCTCAACCTGACAAAGAATATCTACAGAAAACCTACAGCTAACATTATACTTAATTGTGAGAAACTTGAAGCTTTCCTGCTAAGATCAGGAACAAGGCAAGGATGTCCTCTCTCACCACTGCTTTTCAACACTCACTGGAAGTCCTAGCTAATGCAATAAGACAAGAAAGAAAATTAAAAGTATAGAAATAGGGAAAGAAGAAATAAAATTGTCATTGTTAGCATATAACAAGAACACCTATGTAGCTGAAAGAATCAACAAAAAACATCACTAATAAGCAAAGTTGCAGGATACAAGGTTAATATACAAAAGTCATTCTCTTTCCAATATAGCAGCAATGAACAAGTGGAATTTGAAATTAAGAATACAATAGTATTTACATTAGTGCCACCAAAAAAATAAAACACAGGTATACATCTAATAAAACATGTATGAGAGTTCTATGAGAAAAACTACAAAACTCTGAAGAAAGTAATCAAGGTAAAAAACTAAGTAAATGGAGAGATATTCCATATCCATGGATACAGAGACTCAATATTGTCAAAATATCAGTTCTTCCCAACTTGATCTATAAATTCAACACAATCCCAAACAAAATCCAAGCAAACTATTTTGCGGATGTTGACAAACTCATCCTAAAGTTTATATGGAGAGGCAAAATACCCAGAATATCTAACACAACATTGAAGGAGAGGAACAAAGTTTGAGGACGGGCATTACCCATATTAAAGACTTACTATAAAGCTACAGAATACACATTGTGGTATTGTCAAAAGAACAGACAAATAGAGCAATGGAACAGAATAGGGATCCCAGAAATAGACCCAAATAAATATAGTCACCTGATCTTTGACTAAGGAACAAAGGCAATACAATGGAGCAAAGGTAGTCTTTTCAACAAATGGCACTGGAACAACTGGACATCCACATTAAAAAAAACCTAGACACTCTTTGCACCTTTACAAAAATTAACTCAGCATGGATCATAGACTTCAATGTAAAACATGAAACTATAAAACTGAAAGCAAACATATGAGAAAACCTAAGATGACCTTTGATTTCACAATAAACTTTTAGATGCAACACTAAAGTCATGATTCATGAAAGAAAGAATTGTTGATAAGCTGGACTTCATTAAAATTAAGTTTCTGCTCTAAGAAAGGTATTGTCCAGAGAATGAAAAGTAAAGCCACGAACTGGGAGAAAATATTTGCAAAAGACATATCTGATAAAAGACTGTTGTACAAAATACAGAAAGTACTAATAAAACTCAACAGTAAGAAAACAACCCAATTAAGAAATGGGCCAAAGACCTTAACAGATGGAAAATAAGCATATGAAAAGATGCTTCACATCATATGTTATCAAAAAAGGCAACTTAAAACAAGGACATACTACCCACCTATTAGAATAACCAAAACTCACAACACTGAGAACAGCAAATGCTGGTGAGGAAATGGAGCAACAGGAACTCTCATTCATTGCTGGTGGGGATTCGAAACCTACAGCCACCTTGGATGACAGTTTGGCAGTTTCTTCCAAAACTAAACATATTTTTACCCTACAATCCAGCGATCACACACTCCTTGGTATTTACTCAAAGGAGTTGAAAACCTACATCCACACAAAAGTCTGCACACGCATGTTTACAGCAGCTGTATTCATAATTGCCAAAACTTGGAAGCAACCAAGATGTCCTTCAGTAAGTTAGTGGATAACGTGTGGAACATCCAGGAAATAGAAAATGTTATTCAGCACTGAAGAGAAATGAGCTATCAAGCCCTGAAACAACCCAGAAGAACCTTAAATGCATATTACATGTGAAAGAAGCCAATGTGGAAACGCTACACGCTGTATGATTCCAACTATATAACATTCTGGAAAAGGTAAACTATAGAGACAATAAAAAGATTAGTGGTTGCCAGGGGCTAGGGAGGAGGGAATGATGAACAGGCAGAGCATAGGGAATTTTTAGAGTAGCGAAATATTCTGTATGATACTATCACTGTGGAGACGTGTCATTATACACTTACCCGAACCTGTAAAATGGGAACCCTAATGTCAACCATGCACTTTGGGTGATAGTGACGTACCAGTGCAGGTTAATCAATTGTAACCAATGTACTACTCTGGTGGGGGATATTGATAATGGGGGAGGCTATACTTGTGTGGAGGCAGGCAGTATATGGGAACTCTTTGTACTTTCCACTCAATTTTGCTCTAAAAAATAAAGTCTCAAAAAGAAAAAAAGGGGCAACATTTAAAGAAAATGACCAGCTACCAATCAAGATTGATTCTTATATAAAGCTCTTATGTTCTTTACCTAAAAGTATAAGAGCCTTGAACTATTTATCCTACTGTAAACTTAGCACTTCCATGTTGTACTAATCCTGTTCTTTACTGCATTACATACTTTCACAATTGGTCCAATCAAGGCGCTCCTTGTCTTCATGTATTTATGCATTTTATTCTTTTACTCACGCATTGATTTACTTGCAAAAATATAGTCTGTGTGTACTCAAAAGCCTCCACAGACCAAGAACAAAATCTGACTCTTCCTAACAGAATACTGCTATATGCTCATTTCCCACAAAAATCATAGAATAATTTTTTTTTTCTAATAAATCTCAGAGCTGTAGGGTTTAATTAAAATTCTTGATTCAGACAGCACAGGATATTCATCATTAATCTCGGCTTGGAACTCTTCATTCATTTACACCTTTTTCTCTTGATTTATTCATTGATTCACCAACAATAACAAAACCAACAGATAAAAATCCCAAAATCCCAACAATAAGAACCACAAGATTGCCAAGATCAACAAAGTTTATAGATTACCTCTTTTTACAATGAATCTCAATGTCACACACATGTTATTAACCTCCCTGCTTCTCAGTAATCCTATACTCATGTCTGATCCATGCCCACTCCTCTGTATTTAATTTGCCCATATTTTAAATATGATACAAGAAATGACCATGAACCAACTATGTTCCCCTACAACATGAACACCAACCATCTCGCTTCTGTGCTGCCCTTAAAGACTCAGCAGATTAAGTCACTTTAGGAAATTTAAATTAGATGTGGCACAAAAATAAAATGGAACAGTATTCAGCTCTGAGATGCCTTCCACCTTATTTTCTTTAAGAGTCTCAGTTGTGCTGGATTGGAATCATATAATTTTATTTTTGTTCATAAAATATTCCTATTGTTTGGCAATTCATGGTGCTTTTTCATTCTATTTAAACATGTACCCATCTATTTCTCTGAAATATTAAAACTTAGGAACAAACTCCCCAAATCAAGAACATAAGCATTGACTATTATTTAGATCCACTTCTAAACTTTTTACCAACAGAAGGAACAGCCAAGATTTTCATTATTGTAGAATAATTAAATCAGGTACGGTGCACCCGTTGCGTGGAGTAAAAGCAGATTTAATAAAAAACAGCCTACATTTAAATATTTCAAGCTATATTTGCAAGGCTGTACAAGATTAATCACAGACCCTGATTTGTGCCACATTTTAATCAGTGGCCCAAGGATGACCTGGGAATATTATTTATTGATTTTTCTAGCACACAGCATAAGAATAAGAAATGACTGTTACAAGTATGCATCCACCCACATGATCAAAGCCTAGAGCACTTCTCTCACAGAATGAGATCAGTCTGAATACTTTTTTTATGGCACATTTTCACCAATAGCCCATGTGAGACTCTCCTTTATGTTTTTATTTATTTGTTCATTGTGTTATTTATTCATTTATTTAAGTACTCACGAATAATTTGAACACATATTTATTTTTCCAGTGAAAATACAATATG
>NW_007730275.1:66007-68230 GCF_000696425.1 Galeopterus variegatus | reverse complement strand
AACAGCGTGAACCACCATCTGAATACACACTGAGGATACTGACCCAATCTTCCCTCTTCCTGTCTGCTCCCCGCTTGAGGAGTTAATGACCTAGGTCTTTATCATTGAAAAAATGTTCAAATCAACCATGGTACGAAATAAAATATAATATCAAAAACCTCAGAAAATGCATTAAAGCCCTCCATCATTGTTAATGCACCTAAGCTGTTCTGAATTGTATTTATCATTAACTTTAGTTTATTCCTGTTACTGGTTACTGCACAGCAGCTTTTATTTTATTTATGTATTTAGCCATTTATTACTGTGACATAATTTAGTGGTGAACAAACTACCTATATCAAGGGCATAAATTTTGACTGCTAACAGTCTTTAAACTCCTTACCCACAGAGGTTAAAAAAAATCACCATTATTATTGAATAATTAAATCAGCTATGATGTTTTCCTTCTGTGAAGTAAAATGCACATTTTACAAAGAATGGAACAGCATGGACTTAACTTCTTAATAGACTTGAGTCATGAGGGATTAGATTAATCACAACCCTTTGTTCCTATCACATTCTCATTACTGACTACAGAATAACCCTATTCTTTATGTATTGACTTATTTACTGCTTAATTTTTAATATAATGAACTCTTAAATCCTCCACCTAACACAAGAATAATAAGTGTAACTATTGCAAATATCCATCTGTCTACTCCCTAACCACACATGCATCCTTAACCTTTATAATCTTGTTAAGGGAACATATTTATGCCAAGAGTGTGCCATGAAGCATTGATGCAAGATTTACCCTAATTTATGTGTTTACTGACTCACTTCTGTTTTCTTTATTTAATCACTCAAAGAATAATTTGGTCACCCTTTGAATTTTAAAAGAAAAAAGAATAAAACCCACCAGTAATCCAGAATTAAAATACTATTTCATGCAATACTATTTCACATGTTGACATGTACTTTATCCAAAGAGAAATGAGTCCACATTTCTTTTTCTTTTATCTGTAAAAACAGATTAATAATTATATTTGTTTCATGACACCTGCTCTTCACTGACCCATGCTCTGCCTCCTACTAAATAATTGACTGAGATACGAATTCATTCATTCATTCACTCTTAACAATATATCAAAATGAATAAAAGCCAAGACACTAGATAAGAATATTGACTAATACTAGTAGTATCTGCCCATATGCTCATTGCCCACAGATATAAACCACTAGATCCTTTTGTTGTTTTTTAAATAATATTAAGTGAACAGAATTGGGTTAATAATAACTTAGATAATATTCTCAACATAAGTCCATGCTTGGCCTTCTTGCCATTAGGCAGTTACTCAATTATTTTTAATGTAAATGATTTGTTTCTTATCTAAATAAAACCAACAACCAGCTACCCACCACCAATCAAAAACAACATAGACTCTAATAGAATAGAACGTGTCCTTTATGGAAAACAGAAAAAGACACTGTTTATGTTACAAAACTCAGCTTCTGAAAATAATAATTAACAATAATCCTTGTTTCATTGTAGACTTGTATAATTGGCCATTATTCATTTACACATCTTTATTTATTCTCGCACTGGTTCACTTATAATACAATTCACAGACAGAAAAAACTAAGAACCAGATCTTTGATTATTTCTAATTTTTGCTGTAAGCCCCACTCACACAGAGGAAATAACTAAATTTCTTTTTTCTAATAGACCTCTAAGTTACAGAATTTAATCAAAATCTTTGATTCATACATCTCAGCATACTTATCATTGGTGTATATTTGACATATTTTTCCTCCTTTATTTATACATTGTTTATTCCTTTATTTATTGACTCACTAATATTAATATAATTAATTCTCATGAATCAAAACTCACAAGAACAACGTCCTTGAATATTCCTAGTAACTGTCTATGTGTCCATTTCCCACAGAACTAACAGATAAGGTCACTATTTGCAATATATATATACATATTTGCTTCTTGCACGAATAAATTAAGCAACATCCCTGTTTCATATCAACTCCATGCTAGCCATTGATCCATGCTTGCCCTTTTTCATTTAAAGATGGTACAACAAATAACCAGAAAACGTAATCTTGGGCCGGCCCGGTGGCGCACTGGATAGTGCGCCGCTTGGGAAGCGTGGCGGCGCTCCCGCCCGAGGGTTCGGATCCCACATACAGACCGGTTCCCGCTCACTGGCTGAGCGAGGCGCGGGAGCAACA
>NW_007730275.1:59924-65007 GCF_000696425.1 Galeopterus variegatus | reverse complement strand
GGGGCAACACTGAGGGTTGCGATCCGTGGCCGGACACGGAAAAAGACAAAAGACAAAAAAAGAAAAAAGAAAACGTAATCTTACTCCACAAATAGAACACTGACAATATTGTATATCTTCCTCAAGGAGTTAAGAGCCTAAATCNCATTGATCCATGCTTGCCCTTTTTCATTTAAAGATGGTACAACAAATAACCAGAAAACGTAATCTTACTCCACAAATAGAACACTGACAATATTGTATATCTTCCTCAAGGAGTTAAGAGCCTAAATCCTTATCAACAGAAAGGTATTTAAGTGACTTGCAATGCAAAACTAAAAGAGACTGTGAACTAGCCTTGACAATGAATGAAACACCCTGCCCAGATAAATAAATAGAGCTCTAGGCTTCTCCCCCTTTTTCATTGTATCTTTTTTATTGGATTTTCCTACTACTGAATCAGATTAATCATAAATCCCAGTTCTGAGCACATTCTCATCACTGGTCCATGCTGGTGTTATTTAGTTTTATTTATGAATACACCCATTTATTATTTTGAAAAATTCAGGCAACACCCATAAACCAACCTCTCGACCCAAGAACATTAAACTCTAGCTGTTACTTATATCAATCTCCTCTCTCCTTACCCACAGACGTAAAAGCCAAGACCTTTCGCAACAGGGAATGATTAAATCAGCTGTGGTATATTCCATTGGAGAAGTAAAATAGACTTTCAAAAGAAAGAAAGCCTACTGCTAGATATTTTTTAATGAAAGTCTGTCTCGCACTATTAGATTAATCATAAACTTGGGTCATCTCATAATCTCATTACTGCCCAGCAATAACACTCCTTATATTTATTGACTTAGTTTGTACTTTTAAGTAATGTAATGAATATCAACATGGGAATAAGAGCCGTATCGATCCTAAATATCTGTCTACATATTCCCTATCTCTAAATTTAAGAGCTTGCTGATTGCTTTGGGTAGACCTCACTTGTGCAATACTGGATAAATGGAAATTTTTGTTTTATGGCATATTCTTACCAATGATGCACAAATTTTTCTGATTTACATTTCTAGTGATTCATTTCTTCATGGTATAAATTCTTATGCATGGTATAAATTAATTATATACCCATTTTTCTAAAAAAATTTCTCCACGAAAATTCAATGTGCACTTTATGCAAAGGGGGAGAAACCTTGAGCTCTATTTATTTGTCTGGGCAACATTTGGGTATAACAGGAGTAATCAATATCTTTTTGGTTCCTCATTGGCCCATGCTTGACCTTCCTTTGAATAATTGATCTAGATATAAATGCCCTCCTTTATTCCCTTATAACACCATATCAATAATGAAAGCCAAGACAAGGGAAAAGAACACTGGGTATCTGCCTACATGCTCATGACCCATCGAAATAACCAAATAAATCCTCTTTGATTTTATTTTTAAAATAAAACTCAGTGAATAGAGTTGGGTTAATCATAATCCTGGTCATGTGATACATTCTAAGTATTGGTTCGGTTAACCCACTAACAACCCAGGACTGAAATAATCTTATTACATGACCTGTCTCCATGAAGATAACCCAAGCAAGAAGAGCCTAGGTCCCATTTTCTCCATGTGGATATCAGGATGGTAGAGCAGGAGTCCACATCACGTACTCTATACTGTCCATAGCTGGCCAGCTATTAAGTAATCACCTGAGATGCGATCATCTACACTCAACATTTTAAAACAATATATAAATACCTGAGAATCTACAGACTCTATACTTGAACACCAAAAATGGGCTCACCTGCTCATTACCCACAAAAGAAACTGACTACACCCTTTGTAAATGTTTTGTTTATTTTTTTTTTTTTACAAAATTCTGTGACTAGGTCAAGGGTTTGGACCCCGTACTGGACAGCCACCAAAAAAATCGATAAATAAAATAAAAATAAAATTCTGTGACCACAGTTCAATTCATCGTAAGTGGTGTCATGTAACACATTTGCAACAATGGCTCGTGCTTGCTCTTTTTTAATTAGATAGTTATGTAATCATTTGTTTATGTAAACATTTTCTCCTTCTTAATAAAACTAAAAGCTAGCAACCTCCTACCAATCCAAATGCCAACATGAACACGCAGATGCATCTGTCTACGTGCTTCTGTGTCTGAGCTCTTATGTGCTCCAAAGGGCATAACAAGCTTTTGTATTATATTTGAATTCAGTGTTAAACAAATAGTAAAACTAAAAGCTAGCAACCTCCTACCAATCCAAATGCCAACATGAACACGCAGATGCATCTGTCTACGTGCTTCTGTGTCTGAGCTCCTATGTGCTCCAAAGGGCATAACAAGCTTTTGTATTATATTTGAATTCAGTGTTAAACAAATATATTGTTAATAATTCCTGTTTTGCCACACACTCTCATAATAACCCACACTTGACAATGTTTTTCTTCATCCACACACTGATTTATTCATGCATTCATTAATTCATTTATATCAACACAATACCTATCCAAAAACCAATAACACCCAAGAACCAGACCCCTGACTGGCTGTGCTTCTACTCTGAAGTCCATTCCTTCAGAAGGAATAATCAAGTTTCTTTCTAATGGATTTCAGAGTTTAGGGTTTAATTAAAATTATTGATTCATATACCCTAGAACTATGTATCACTGATTCAAGCTCCACACTTTTTCTTCATTTATTTATTTATACATGGTTCATTGATTGTTTATGCATCATTGATTATTTTATTCATGGTTTTAGCAATAAAAAATATTAATATCCATGAATCACAAAATCCCAAGAACAAGATCTTTGACTACTGCAGAAAGCTATTTATAGGCTCATTTCTCACAGCTGTTAGATGAGATCTCTTTTTAATTGGACCTCAGTGCTGCACATATAGATTAATCAATAACCATATTTCCTACCCATCCCATGTGTCTCACCACTCTCTGCTTGCTCGTCTTTCATTTAATTTCCGCCTAATTTAAAAACAGTACAGTGAACAACCTACCACTTTACCCCACAGCTGGAACACTGGCAATACTTTCCATCTTCCCAGGTGCTCCCTCCTCAACAATTTAAAAACCTAGATCTTCATTAATAGAGAAGCTTGCCTGTCTGTATGTGTCTCATAACATCATGTCGCAAATCTCAAATATGCAAAATGAAATTTATTTTAACAAAAGATAAATTTTCATAAAATGTGGTGCCAAATAGAATGGAATATTAAGCCACTATGAAAATAAATACAACACCTTCCAACTTTGTTTTTAAAGGACCTCAGGTGTACTAGAATGGATCGATCGTAATGCATGATTCATTGCACATTCCCAATATTGGTCCATGCTTGGCATTCTTTGATTTTTTTTGTTGTATTATTTTATTTTTTAAATTGATAAATCAAGTTTTATGTATTTATCATGTACAACATGGTGTTTTGAAGTGTACCTACATTATGAAATGACTAACTCTAGCTAATTAGCATCTGCATGACCTCACAGAGTTATCAATTTTACGGTGAGAACACATAACATCCACTCTTTTAGCAGTCTTCGATTTTATTTAGGTTTATTGTAGGAGCCATTCACTCCTTTGAACAATGCCACGGACACCATGAATAACACCCCCCAAACCAAGAACACAAACTATGTTACTACTTACGTGAGTCCCTTTGCTACTTAGCCACAGAAGTGACAACAAGATCTTCATCACTGGGTAATGAATAAATCAGATTTGATATATTGAATCTGTGGAGTAAAAAGCAGATTTAGATTTTTTTTTAAGGGAACTTAATCTTACCATACAAAATTTATCAAAAACTCTCATTTTCATCACACTCCCTTTATTGGCCCAAGAATGGCCTTCATTATTATTTGGTGGCTTCTTTAATTTATATGATATAATGAAAACTATTGAACCTACACCCTAGTAGAAGAATCAGAAATATGCCTGTTCCAAACTCTCTATTAAACACAATCCACATAAGTAAGAACCTAGATTATCTTTTTTATTGGTCTTCCTTGATCAGAATTGGGTAAATTTACCTTCTTGTTTTGGACACATTGTCACCACTGGTCCCTGTTTGATCCTACATTACAAATCTATTCATTTATTTGTTTTTATTTTTAACTCGTGGAAAAATTTGTTCATATTTTCAAAGCAAATGCAAAATAGTCTAAAATATTGTTACAGGTAAAGCTCTCAAAGCTCTTTATCCAAAGTGGGCAGAACCACACATCCCTTTTATTTATATGGACGTCGTTCACTTTTTAATGACGTTATACTCATTGGTCCATGTTTGTCCTCTTTTAAGTAATCCCTTCCCTCGACACCATCAATATTTGTAAACCTACATACCCTGGACAAGAGCTCTAAATAATGCTCACATCTGCGTACAAGCATAACGCCCACAGAAAAACAACAAGATGTTTTAGGGTTTTTTCCAATGAAAATCACAGAGCAGAATGGATTTAATCATAACTACACATTCTTAACATTGGCCTGTGCTGGATCTTCTTTTAGTTAGGTAGTTCTATAATCAATTATTTATTGTGTTTCCCTTTTTTCCCTTTCATTAATAAAGTTAACAACCAGCAACCCAGAAACAACACTAACTGTGACACACATCTGCGCTTGTACCTCTAACCACGGTGGAAACAGCCCAAACTGTGTACTTATTGGAACTCGACTCCTCAGAAATATTCTAATAATAATTTATATCTTATTACACACTTTTGTAATTGATGAGTATCTCGTCCTGTTTGTCATTATCCACTGGCATGTTTCTTTACGTACACATGCATTGTCTCATTCATATTAATGGAATCCACATCTAAATTCTACAAAGGCCCAAGAAGGAGATATCTGCATTCCTCACACAGCTACAAGTTCATCTCCTACTGAGGCAGTAAATTAGCTTTGTTTTTATAACAAACCTCAGAGTTACAGAGATTAATCAAAATCTTTGATTTCAGCCACCCAGGATACTCATCACTGGTTTAGGCTTGGGATTTTTAAAAATGCATCATGTACGGGCTGGCCCGGTGGCACACTCGGTAGACTGCGGCACTTGGGAGTGCGGTGGCGCTCCCGCCGAA